>NC_057812.1:149909520-149937727 GCF_018294505.1 Triticum aestivum
CACACACACACACATTCAGTCGGCGGGCTAGAGAGGCATATATCTCACCAAGATGGGTCGTAAACCGGACCAAGAATAATCCACCTTGGTCGTACAACCTCTCTCTTGTTGTTGGTCAAAGTGATGTCCATCCATGCGACCCCGGAGATGGGCTAGCTCGCCAATAATCACGCAAGTAGCTAGTCCCCGAAGACAACCACTGCATGCATCTGGCCCAAACATATGTATGGAGAGGTGTGTTTTTGAGTAACAATGGACAACTTTGATGTGGCACCGTGATTTAGAACTAGAAATCTCCACACTAAGTGAGGGTTAGGTTGACGATGCATATGTATGTTACACCACACTTCAAGCCAACGACAGGGATTCATATATGCATGCATGCGTGCTTAGTATATCCGCTCAAACTTAATTAGGTTTGAATCTCACCATGACCTATACTATGATAACACTAACCAACATGGTAACCTATCTTGTTGTTGGTCAAGGTGATCATGGATGTCCACGCGGGCCCATGAATATATAGGCTTGTCACCGATAACCATGCGAGGGAGTGTATCATTCGAAGGAAACCACTACATGCATATGTATGGAGGTGATGCGTGCATGCATGTTTGAATACACAACATTGATCTGGTGCGTGTGTCAAAAATCGTACACTAGCTCCCCACACAGAGCGACATCGGTTGATGATGTGTCCTTGTACTAGCCATTTCGACTTGATGGGAGGGATTCATGCGTACACATGCATATGTGTGTGCTCAAAGTGTATCATGCATGTCATCCTAGAGCAAAAATAATAATCCCCTCCTAAGTCAAATTAACCTCTCTTGTTGTCAGGCAAAAAGAAGTGATGGACCAAGCGGGCCCACAGATGGAAAGCATCGATATCGCTGATAACCGCTTAAGTGGGTGCGAGAGGACAACCACCACCGCTTTGCATGTGGGCGAAACATATATATATATATATTGAATACCCAAAATGCACAACTTTGATGTGCCACATGCCTCAAAAACTGTAAACCATGCACCCACACAAAGCGAGGTTCATATCAAGCGTACTACATATGATGGTCCCATTCCCCCCTCTTCACCACATACTATATGCTCCTGCCATAATGTATGTACAACCCTAAAGAATCATCATTGGTGGTGAAATTAATTAACCTCTCCCGATGTAGGTCAAAGTGATGCATGCATGCATGCATCGACGATGGCCTCGTGGGCCCACAGATGGAAGCGTCACACATGAGTGTCCTAGCTAGGATATATATATGCATGTGGCCCAAAAAGGTGTTGTGTGATGTTTGAATAACCAATTTCACAATTTTGATGTGGCACGTGCCTCGTTAACCAAAAAGTCCCGACACTGAGTGAGGTGTACTTGTTCACGGACACATACGTATAGTATATATGCTAGTCCCCTCCCACCTCTTCGATGTGTACTATATACCACCATAACACAAACAAAAAAGATTATACCTTGCTGGTCAAATTAACCTCACTGTCGGCTGTTCGAAGTGATGGACGACGACCTCGCGGGCCCACAGGAAGCGTCACACACGAGTATCGAGTGTCGTGTAGGACAACCATCGACTGCATGTGGAAAAAACATTTATGTATGAAAGGGTTGTGTAATGTTTTAAATAACGATTTCACGACTCTGAGGTGGCACCAGCCTGCCTAACAAAACGGCCAACCAACACGGTGCCTCACAACTCATAGTGTACTACGAGCCACCCGCCACCCCCAGACGCACACACCATGAATCCACCACAACTATGATGCATGTTAAATTAATTATCCCGCGGTGAACATACATGTTACCAAAGGAGGGACGTTTTAATTTCAAAAAATTCACACAGATCATTAAGATGTTTTAGTACATTGATTGATTGATTTTCTATGGGTATTATGTGCAAAAATCAAATTTGAGCTACATGCACACGTGACAGTGCACCTAAATGGATTGCAAAAACACATGTGTCTCAGTGGGTGCATGTTTACTCCCCGTGCAACAAATTTCAAACATTGAGAATCTTGAGTTTTAAATTCTAGTACATCTAAAACTTTTTTGAAGTTCATGAAACTTATCGTGTTGTCATATGGACACCAATACAATGTGGCATTGTACTTTTTTTGTCAAATTTGAGACTAGTTTTCATGTAATCTTTACTTAATTACAGATAGGAGATTATTAATAATTGGGAACCAATGTCCCAAAGGGATTATTTATTAGAACCGTGAGCGCTAGACCAACAAGGGATACATGCCATGCTTTGGTTAAGCAATAAAGCGGCAGCATTAATCATCCAAATAATAAAACAATATACGTGCCACCACGCGACCATGTGGCATGCGAGCAGGCGTGAGTTGATGGGATGCATGCGAGCAGTCCACCGCGCAGGCAGACGGCGAGGCGTGTGTGCAGGTGTGTGAATTGACGGAGGCGTGCTCGCTGCAAAGTGTCATCGGGAGGCGTGCGAGTAGCTATGTGAAACTTTGGTAGGCATGCCAGCAGTCCGGTGCGTAGGCTCACCGGGAGGCGAGCCATCGGTTTGACCGCCGCCCGCCTCTCTCCCACAACTCCCACTACTCCATATTAATGGTGCGCCCGAGCGGCCGCACCACCCATCCTCGCTACGCACACACAATCCTCTCTCTCCGCTTGCAACCTCGACGCTGCTCTCAGTCCTCAAAGCCGTCAGTGTATGAGGATGTCGTCGAAGTGGCCCATCGGAGGGAGTGGCGACATCGGGGCTGCTAAAGCACCGGAGCACGGCGTGGAGATGGAGACAAAGGTTGCCGTCACCGCCCGGCGAGTTATCGTTGCACCCTGTCGTCAACGGCGTCGAGCTTCCATAGTCGGAGGCGGAGTTCTGCACTGACTCTAACGACCACTACGGAGACAACTCCGACGACCACTCCGTCGATTACTCCGACGACGAGGACAGCTGGTTAGTCATCTATACCCATTTGTGTGTCAAATAGATCATAGGGTTTCTCTGGTTACTCCTACCTCCCCCTTTTTGGAATATAAATCATGTGGTTATGTTCTCCCAATCCATGAAATATGAGTAAGTTTCATTAGATCCGTGTAGTTTATTGATTGTTTGAATGGTACAGGTGATAAGTGATTAGTTGTTTCATCTATGCAAATGATTTCTACTAGTAATCAGACTAGGGTTAGTGTTCATGCTAATTGTCGTGGGCTTGTCACGGCAGATGTCCTCGTGAAAGGACTTAGTTGTGGAGCCATCGCAATGGGTTAGCTTAAAGGGGTTAAACTGGACAAGGGGACACGGGAGTTTATACTAGTTCGGCCCCTTCGATGAAGGTAAAAGCCTACGTCTAGTTGTGATTGGTATTGCTAGGGTTTCGAAGGCCAGGGAGCGAATCCGCTTGTCTGGCTTTCGAGTTGTTGTTGTTTGTCACTAAACCGCGGCCGGGTCGTCCCTTTATATACATAGGTTGACTCCCACCGGGCTATAGAGTCCCGAAGCCGGTTTATAAACGTATCCGGTTCGGCCTCTCTCTTTCTATCTTACTATACAAGTTACATGACTGGACCAGTTTACATTTACATATTGCAACTCGCCTTTGGGCCCTCCGTAAAGCGCTAGCATCTTTACATCTTCATGGGCTTCTAATCTTCAAAGAGTCAACCCGGCTACCCAAGGCCGGTTTACCTCCAGTAGTAATATCCCCAACATTAGGCCCCAGGTTGGTTTGAACTTGTTCATGTCAATCTTCCACACTTTAGAAAAAATCTTCTCTCTTGTCTTCGTTTTTGATCTTGTAAACCGCCGTGACGTCATACTTCAAAATTACGATAAACCGTCCTGACGTCATCCATCCGTTGATATCGGAGATTTCCTTCATTTAATATATATCCAGTTATTGAGGCGACACCTTTATTAACTTATCCAGTTTTTGGACTCCTCAATTCCCGCACTTGCCATTTTTTCACTTTGCCTTATAAATAGGACCGATGGGTCATTTTCACCATTTCCCCCCGTGCCTCTTCGCATCGTCTTCCTCGCGCCGCTTAGCCTCTGGAACTCCGCCGCCACTGTCGACCGTCATTTCTGCTCTGACCTTGGCCGCTGCATCGCCATGAATGCACCAGAGAACTGCGGCGCTCTTCCGCTTCCTCACTAGCACCGGTAAGTTCTCTGCTTTTTCCACCATAGATATGTTCTAGGGTTTCGATATTCCTCGCAGTTCTTCCGAAGTTCATCAGTGCTATTCTTCCATGTTCTTCCTTTAATAAATGGACACTTCGTGCTTGATACATCTCTTACCGTAGCTTACCTACCATGATCATCACAAATCTTTATGCGTAAACAACTGATCTGTTTGTCAAAAATTGCTTTAGTTCTGCACCCCTTCAAGATCCAATTATTTTTGCTTTTCTATCTTATCTCTAGATCCGAAAGTTTTATACATCACTGTGAGATCTGTTTCTCCTCGCACCAATATAAGCGATTTGACATTGGATAAATAGTCTATGCCATTAGCCCTCTGATAAACCGGAAGAGCATGTTACCTTCATAATTACGCTCCGGTTTAACAGTGTCTGATCAATCCTGCGCTAGCATTACCTTCTTTCTCATTATACTAGTCTCCGGGTTGTACCATTTATTATATCAGTATGTTTCTTACTCCCTTATCTCTTGTGTATGATCATGCATAATTTATAAACCAGCCTTTCATTTTCAGTTTGTTCGCTTTGCAATGGCCAAACAATTCACTGCCTGCAACTGGGCTCGTTCTCGGGTTACTGAGGCTCAACTGGATGAGATGGTTAGCATCGGCTCTCTGCCTAAGAAAACTGAGATCAAATGGCGAGCCCCAGGAACTGAGAATCCTCCAACCCCAAGACAAGGCGAAGTGGTAATCTTTGTTGACCATATAAGCCGTGGTTTCAAACCGCCAGGGTCAAAATTTTATCGAGATGTGCTTGCCAGCTTCCAACTGCATCCATAAGATATTGGTCCCAATTCAGTCTCCAACTTATGCAATTTCCAAGTCTTCTATGAAGCCTATTTACAGGAAGAACCAACTACAGAATTGTTCCGGGATTTCTTTCACTTAAACTGGCGCACAGAGTTTGTGAATGGCCCGAATACAGAGCTTGGTGGTGTTTCAATTCAAAAGCGGAAAGAAGTGGAATTTCCTCATGCCAAACACCATAGCCACCCAAAGGAATGGAACCAAACATGGTTCTATTGCAGAGACACTTCGCCTGAAGATGAGAATCCCCTCCCCGGCTTCCGAGATCATAGATTATCCAATACTCACCCAATGCCACAACGCCTGAACTCCTCAGAAAGGGTAAAATATGCTCCTCAAATCGCCAAGCTCCGGGCCTTTATGGCAAACGGTTTAACAGGTGTGGATTTTGTACGTTGTTGGATATCTTGGAGTATCTTGCCGCTAAGTCGGAGTCCCGGTTTAATGTGCGAATATACCGGTGAGGTTGACGATCCTCAACGCCACTACAACATCCAATTATCTGAGGAAGAAGTTACTGAAGGTGTAAAGAAGATTCTGAATGAATCGGAACTGGTCTGTAGTCAAACCGGCCTGAGTCCCTTCTACACCAAGAACAAACCGACCAGTAGTAATATCCCCAACATTAGGCCCCAGATTGGTTTAAATCTGTGCAGTCCACACACATGCACCAAGTGCCGTTTTTCTTAAGAAACAGCACCCGATTGGCTAACCACTCTGGATGAAAAACTTCAACAATAAACCCAGCAGCCAACAAACGGGTGACCTCTTCACCTATAGCCTTGTGCCTTTCCTCGTTGAAGCGGCGGAGGAACTGTCAGACCGTTTTGAATTTCGGATCAATGTTGAGTGTGTGCTCAGCGAGTTCTCTTGGTACACCTGGCATGTCAGAAGGTTTCCATGCAAAGATGTCCCGATTCTCATGGATGAACTCGATGAGCGCGCTTTCCTATTTGGGGTCCAGGTTAGCGCTGGTGCTGAACTATTTGGATGAATCGCTAGGGACAAAGTCAACCATCTTAGTGTCTGTAGCTGATTTGAACTTCAATGCTGGATCATGTTCCGTGGTTGGCTTTTTTAAGGAGGTCATGTCTGCTGGATCAACTTGCTCCTTATAGAATGTTAACTCCTCCGTAGCACAAACCGACTCAGCATAAGCCGCATCGCCTTCTTCACACTGCAAAGCAATCTTTCTACTTCCATGTACTGTGATAGTCCCCTTATGACCTGGCATTTTAAGCTGCAGGTAAACATAACATGGCCTTGCCATAAACTTAGCATAAACCGACCGCCCAAACAGAGTGTGGTACGGACTTTTGATCTTCACCACCTCAAATGTCACTGTTTCTGATCTTGAATCGTAGTCATCTCCAAAAGCTACCTCCAAAGCTATCTTACCAATAGGATATGCAGACTTACCAGGCAGCACACCATGAAATACCGTATTCGACGGTTTATGATCCTTATCTGTCAGCCCCATACGGCGGAATTTATCATAATACAAAATATTGATACTACTTCCCCCATCCATGAGCACTTTAGTGAACTTGTATCCCCCAACTTGAGGGGCTACCACCAAGGCCAAATGACCTGGGTTATCAACCCGGGGCGGGTGATCCTCTTTGCTCCCCAAAATAGGTTGCTCCGACCAGCGTAAATACTGAGGTACTGCCGGCTCAACAGAGTTGACTACCCTTTTATGAAGCTTCTGATAACATTTGCACAAACTAGTAGTGAAGACATGATATTGCCCGCTGTTCAGCTGTTTGGGATTGCTCTGATAACCCGACTGCTACTGCTGCTGCTGATTCCCCTGATGGTTGTATCCTCCCTGGTTGCCTTGGTGTCCTTGATTGACGTGTCCGGTTTGATTGCCTGGAAACCCTGAACCGGAACCACCGCCTCCGTAACCCGGCCCGTGGAAACCTCCTCCTGAACCGTCGGGCGGGTCGTTGTCATACTGGAACATATTGGAATTCTTGAAATCCCGCATGATATAACAATCTTTCCAGAGATGTGATGCCGGTTTCTCCTTTGATCCATTCTTTAGACAGGGATGATTTAACAAATGCTCCAAATTGTTGCCTGGACCTCCACCCCTCTGGGGCTGCTTGCCTTTACGGCGCTGGCCATTCTCCTACGCGTTGGTATTTGCGACAAAGTCCAAACCACTGTAGGCCTTGCGCTTACCAGTGTTTCCATGGCCTGCCGGATTGTGTTGTTGGCCTTTGGCATTGCCGGTCTTCTTACCCTTCTCCGGTTTGTCCTCCTCTGAATCTGGATCCTTGATATTATCTGAATCGGCGTATTTAACCAAAGCAGCCATGAGTGTTGACATGTCGTTGCAATGACGTTTGAGCCTTCCCAACTTCTGTTTCAACGGTTTGAAACCGCAATTACCCTCTAACGTTAACACCGTGGTGTCTGCGTTGATACGATCTGACGAATGCAAAACCGCCGAGACCCGTTTGACCCAATGGGTCATGGACTCCCCTTCCTCTTGGACACAAGCAACCAGATCTACAATTGACATCGGCTGCTTACATGTATCCTTGAAGTTCTGGATAAACCGGTGCTTCAATTCGGCTCATGATCTAATAGAGTTGGTTGGCAAGCTCTTCAACCAAGTGCGAGCGGTTCCTTCCAACATCATGGTGAAATATTTAGCACACACCGCCTTGTCCACATCTAACATCTCCATTGCCATCTCATAGCTCTCCACCCACGCCTCTGGCTGCAAATCAGTGGTATAATTCGGTACATTACGAGGTCCCTTGAAATCCTTGGGTAGTCGCACATTACGCAAAGCAGGAGATAAACACGGTACCCCTAAGGAACTGAACATCGCCCCTAGCTCCACAGAGGCAGTGGGGTGAACCGGAGTATGCTGTCATGCCTCGTGTCGAGCTGTCAACTCAGCCTCTCGACGTGCGCGGCCATGATCCACAACATCTTGTGCATTAGCACCTCCCCCAGCCGGGTTGTTCCCTCATGGCGAATTTCGGCAGCGTGCACTACGGGACACGGCCGGTTCGTCTTCCACATGTCTGCTATAACTCCGGCTTGGGCGGGGAGTGGAGTGAATCCTCTCACGGCTATGTGAATATGCTTGCTGTTGATTTAGCGCTGTCTGAAGGAGATCCCTGGCCCGATGTGCTTCCACTGCCACTGGTGACTCGCCGTTGGTTGGGAGGGCCGCCAGGCGTGATGCAGCGGCCACAATGTTGTCCAACGGGTTGGAATAATGCCCGGGCGGCGTTGATGGTACAATGTTGTTCTAGCGAGGCAGGTCCGTCGTGCGTGGTTGAACCGGCGCTCCTGCTCCTGCACCCCCGCGTGGTTTAGTGTGGGTTGGTTACCAGCTCCTACGCCTGGTGTGTTGAAAAGATTCTGTGGCTCATAAACCAACTGGAGATGTGATCGGTACCTTCTTATCATAACTTCCTCTGAAGCATTCTGATCCAGTCTAATCCGGTAAGCCTGTGCTTCCAACTCGGCCCGCTCCGTAGCCATCCTGACGTTCTCTGCTGTCAGGTCCGCCTAGTCCTGGGCTATCTGATCTTTCACCTTTGCGATCTCCGCATCGTGCTGATCCCTGGCTGCTGCGTCTACCTCCGCGGTCATCAATGTTGCCAGAGCGTGGAACAAATTAGATAATACTTGGGCCAGAGGTGGCGCCGAGCTTCCTGCCCCTGCTGGTGTGGCCGTCGTTGAACCAGAGAGCATTGCTGCGGCGGTAGATGAATGAGGCACCGATTGTGTGCCGGCCATGAAGATGGTGGCCCGGTTTGGCAGACCGGGGGAATCCGGAATACTGTTGCCCTCGTATCCTCCCTCAATCCGGCCGTCCTGTAATTGTTAAAGCTATTCGGTTTCTCCAGAAGACTCGTCATCAGAGCAGACTACGGTTTCTCCTTCGGACACCGGTCCGTCCTCGTGCCCTGATCCATGGACGACACCTACGAAAACATGCCTTGCCTTGGGCTGAACCGGCGAAGGACTTGCACGCCTTGCCGTTTCAATGATGTCGGTGCAAATGTCTGGCTCGGGGGCTGGTTCACCGATCTTGCCGATGAAGACGTGAATCCCACCAAAGGGGACCCGGTACCCGTATTTGATTGAATCGGCTTCGGGACCCCATCCTGTGTTGTCGATGTAGAGCTTGCCGTGGCGACTCTTCGTTATCCGACCCATAGCGTATCCCTTAAGTCCCTCGAAGCTGCCCTTCAAGAACTCGAAACCATCGTGCGATAGCCCCACGATGGGCGCCAACTGTCGTGGGTTTGTCACGGCAGATGTCCTCGTGAAAGGACTTAGTTGTGGAGCCATCGCAACGGGTTAGCTTAAAGGTGTTAAACCGGACAAGGGGACACGGGAGTTTATACTAGTTCGGCCCCTTCGATGAAGGTAAAAGCCTATGTCTAGTTGTGATTGGTATTGCTAGGGTTTCGAAGGCCAGGGAGCGAATCCGCTTTGTTTGGCTTTCGAGTTGTTGTTGTCTGTCTCTAAACCACGGTCGGGTCATCCCTTTATATACATAGGTTGACGCCCGCCGGGCTACAGAGTCCCGAAGCCGGTTTATAAACGTATCCGGTTCGGCCTCTCTCTTTCTATCTTACTATACAAGTTACATGACTGGGCCGGTTTACATTTACATACTACAACTCGCCTTTGTGCCCTCCATAAAGCGCTAGCATCTTTACATCTTCATGGTCTTCTAATCTTCAAAGAGTCAACCCGGCTACCCAAGGTTGGTTTACCTCCAGTAGTAATATCCCCAACACTAATAATTCCTAGCCAGGACTTGACAATTGATTTTGAATGACCTACATATGTTTGTGCCATTATTTTCTTCAAGATTGGTCTGTACATAGACGAATGTGCTTAAATATCAAACCATAATCCATGAATATGTATAAATAAATAGTCATAAATTCATAATCCTACATCACGGCATGTAATCAGTGATCTGATGCCAAATTTGTTTTACTATATGTATAGGTGCTGTCTGACGATGTGGACAGCGAGGATGAAGATGCCTAGAGGAGGTACAAGAGGCGAATCCTGAGGGAGCTTTATGTGGGAATGCATAACAGGCTTATTAGGACCTGGAACGACGGCTATGGATGCCCATTTTGCAATCACAAGATTCATGATGCATATATAAGTGCTCTTGCGCATGCAAGAGGACGGGCCATTGGCTCCTTCAAGCAGAAGTTGTCGGCGTTCTGGGAACGGGGGTCCCCAGACTCACCTACCCGCGGCACGCCGCGTGGCTCCTCCAGCGGCCCCGTATGGCCCATCTTCACCAGCAAACATTCAAGACCCTCGTGAGGGGCCAAACCTCGTGAGGCGGACGATGCAAGACCTCCTCTGGGGCGGCCTCACCAGGCTGGCTCGTGAGTGGCGGAGAGATCAAGGCAAGGCGAACCTCGCGAGGTTCCAATCACATAAGCCATGATGATCAAGACCAGGCGGGCGCCAGCGAGTGCAGTGTCCTCGCTTCCTCTTTGGTGCTTAGGAGGCAAGCACATGCGAGGAGTCCCAAGGCATCAGGGAAAGGTTTGCATATCGGTGCAACAAGACCAAGACCTGCAGGACAGCAGGACGAAGGTCACCGTGGAGCCCAAGACAGCGTCACCACCAGAGCCTTTGGCAGGCGAAGACTACTTTCGTTAGGATAACTTGTAATAGTTGTCTCCCTTCGAATTTGGCTGTTGTGGGATCCCTTCCCACTCAATATTTGGGAATAAGACCAGGGCCTCTATACATAGGACTAGCCACCACCACAGCTGGGGGATCGATCTCATCTTGGATCGGAGCCACTCCATCCTTAGCCTCACACCAGTTCACTAAGCACAAGAACACCTCTCCTCAGGAGGTTGTTCTTCCCTTGTAACTATTCATCCTCCGCCCAAGAGGTAATCCACCACACCACACTGGAGTAGGGTATTACACCACAATGGTGGCCTGAACCAAGATTAATCATGTGTCTCGTGTTCTTTGAGTTCGACAAATCTAGGCGTGAGATCGTTGAGTGTGTGAGCTAGAGAGGGGGGAGATCTTCGTGTGCACCCCAGTGTTCAAACCTCAAGGGTTTTGCCGGAGCCCGAAATCTGACATTTGGCGCGCCAGGTAGGGGTGTGCCGTAGTCTTCCTATCGCCAGTCAATCCACCGGCACTGCGTAGCTCCAATGTCCGGCGACCCAAGGACCAACACCGACCGGTGGGGAGCCTGGCCGACCCAGGCGGCCCCGCCTGCCCAAGAAGACCTTAACCCCGTGCCCCAGGCAGCACGCGCCCCACCGAGTGCTGCTGGGCGCGGGCGGCGCGGTCAAGCGCCATCCACCCTTACTCCACGCCAAGTACAGGCAGCTGCAAGGGCTTCAAGCCATGCCGCGGCCACGGCGCCGCACACCCGACGGGAACAAGCAAACGTGAGGGTCGCGCTTACGGTGGCCCGTGAGCTGCTGCGATCCCGGTTGATGGAGAGCGGCCGGGATGCACTGCTGGAGCGCGTCGCCGAGCTACTGGACGCCGCAGCCTCAGGAGCGCCTCCCTTCTGCTCCCTGCTCACACCTCAGGCCACGGCCAGAATGCATGGCGGGCCTCGTCGCACCCGCGCGCCCCAGGGTATGCCTATGGGCTCCATTGACACTGGCGAGGCCAACGGCATCAGACGCCCAATTGCACCCCCACCGCCTCCAACGAGCGCAGGTACGAGCGTCGCCGCCTACGGCCCCGGTAAGGTGCCGCCTTACCAACCTCTGGTTGGTGCGCTAGGCCGGGCGACATGGAGCGTGGGGCACTATGGCGAGGTCTTCGAGGCGGCGGCCTCGGAGGCCTACGTACCCCGCATGATGGACCAGGAGTACGCGCTGGAAGATGACCCCAGCTTGTTCCTCGAGCCGTGCTAGGAGGAGGGGGCACTAGAAACTGGGGCTTTCCAGGAGCCTCTCGGAAGCCTCACCAACCATGCCAACAACAACAGCTACAGGGTACCACTAATCTCTTAGGAACAAGCTTACGCTAACCATGGGTGGCAGGAGGATCAGGTCACGGTGGCGGACGGCGGCCCCAGCTCGGCGGCCCCCCTTCCGCCAGGGGGAGCGCACCGGGGGTTTCCAAGGAGGAGCCAGGAGCAAGGCCCCTCCCCACATCGCACAGAGCAAGACATCCCCGAAGGTAGGCCCTCTGCTGGCGAGGTGCCGGCGAGCCTTCCCCCGGCAGAGGACCCGTGGTCATCGGGGGCGCCGCTGGCATCCCCTTTGCCCCCTGGTCGTCCTGGTTACCGGTCGCCCCCAGTGGTGGTCGAGGGTGGCGCAAGGCGGGGCCCTCGTCTGTTGATATGAAGTAAGGCTCGCGCCTGTGAAGATCTCCGCTCGTGACACTCTCATGTAATAATGAGTGGGGTTGTACACGCCCCGGAATCTCAGGAGTGCCGCCCTTGGGCCTCAAGATCTCCCTCCCACGACTAGTGGCAACACTTAGCTCCACGCGGGTGAGAATACAAGAAGACTAGACTAGGTGCCGGACACGGTCATTTGCTTTCATGTCTCTTTTTGTAGCCTTGTTTTCTGTCTTTGGATTTAAGTTGAAGCTGAATTTTCATTGACAAGCGCGGGGGGTGTCTTTTCTCGTTCGTGCGATTTCTTGCGATTTGGCTCCTTGCCCTAGTTCAGAGTTCACCCCTGCTACCGTCCCTCCCTCGAGAGCTCCTAGCGAACGAGGGCTGGGCACGGCATGCGCGTGCTACGCACGTGTCCTTCCATGGCTAAACGCTCGCTTCTCACGAGGCCCCCTCAGGCGGATCGACAGGCTCCTCCGGAGCTCAAGACCTCATGGCCCGGTCCGGAACTGGCCCGGATAAAGGTAAAATGCAGCAGTGGGTTTATGGCGGGACTCGTGGATTTATGGAAACACATCTTTAGCCTAGCCTAAAGAACAAAAGCAATAATCTGTTTACATGAGGGGCATCCCCTCCCAAAATGCTCTTACAACCTTCAGGGTCATGCCCGAGCTTTCATATGCAGGGTTAGCGACAAAGAAGCGCGCGTTCAATCGGACATGTTGCTCACCGCATCCTCCGGGTTGCCCTCAGATGCATCGCTGGCATCGTCGTCACCACCGCCGACATCTTCGTTATCGTCACCGGCATCGTCGTCGCCATTGCCGGCACCACCCTCGCCATCATCTACCATGTCGCCTCCATCTCCAGCGACCACCACCGCGTCATCCTCGGAGGTGAAGGCCCTGACCAGGGCGTCCACATTGTCCTCAACCCAGTGTTCCAGGTCATCCCGGATGACCTGGGACACTGGAGCAATGGAGGCGTCGAAGTTGAAATTGGGGTAGGTGTTCTGAAGATGGTTGAAGACACGAGAGAACGCACGCTTGAGCAGGCTGCGGCTTCTCTCCTCGACAAACGCGCGAGCCCTCTCAGACCGATTCTCCAAGCATGTCACCACATTGGTGAAGAAAAGGAGGTGACTCGCATAGTCGTCTGAGTGGGTATGAGGCGCATTCTCGTTACAGACGGCGCCCAGCACCACGTTGGCTATGGTCCTGAGATTTTGGAGCATGGGGGCGTGCTCGCGCTCCAACTTCCGCTGCCGGAGCGCTTCCTCCCTGCCCCGCTGCGTGGAAGATTCGGCGCCGGCGGCCCGCTGCTAAAAAGAAGACAACTCGACATGTGCGGAAGCTAGCTTGGCTTGCACTGAAGACAGGGTGGCTACAGCGACTTTCTCACGACGTTCGGCTTCGTCCAGCCCTGACCTGAGGGCCTTGGTCCTGCCCACAGCCTCGGCTTCCACAAGCTTCAACTTCAGGTCGTACCTGCCCACAAGATCCGCGCGAGCCTCGGCCGCTCAGCGATCGACTTCCTCCTGGGCCTTGGCCTGACACGCGCCGACAATGTCCTCAGCTTGGGCAACCTAGTGCTCCCTCGTCTCCAACCACTCGAGCTCAAGGCTGCGCTCCGCGGCTCCAAGTGCCAGCGCCTCCTCGCGCCTCAGGATCTCTTCCTCCTCGACAGGCGTCCCCCTCATCGACACTAAGATGGCCTTGCGTGCCTCCACTTGCTGCTCCAGGGAGGCACTCCAGGCTTGGAGCTCCCATGCGCGCTTCTCTGCAATCTCGTGACGTCGATCAGCTTCCCGAGCTTCTTCCAAAGCGCGGGCGCAAGCTTCGCACGAGGTCACAAGAGATGCCTCGGCCTTCGCATTATCAAGCTCGCGTTGGTAGCGCCCAAGGTTGATGGCCACCTTCAGCTTATGCCACTCCTCCACTAGCCGAAGACCCTCGGCCTCGAGGCACACGTCTACATCCGCGAGCTCCCCGCCAAGCTGGTGCATCGCGCCCATCGCCTCCCGGAAGAGCTCGTGGCGGATGACGCTCCTTTCGTGCGCAGCTTTGAGCATGCAGCCGGCTCCGTCATCCACAGCAGGGGCTGTCGACAGGACCCGAAGCGGCTCGCCCCATTCCTGCAGGGGGCTGCGGTGGTGCCCCTTCGGACGCCAACTGGGCTTCAGCAGAAGCCCGGTTGGGATGAGGCTCGCCGCTCGAAGAAGGGACCAAGACCAAAGCCATTCGATCGCTGTCCATAACCAGAGGAGGACACCTTGGCACGCTCATCACACCCCCGACAAGGCCACAAAGAAGAGACGACAGGAGCGCGGGCTCAAGGCGCCAAGCCGACGCACCTATCTCTCTGGCCGACCCTGTGACGGGGGCGGTGTGCCGGCTTGGGACGCTTAGGGCCTGCGGAAGACTCGAGGCAGGAGGAGGTTGTGTCACTAGGGGCTTCATGGCCTTGGCGGTAGGAATCCTGGAGAACCACCGTTAGGAAGGGAAGCGGCACTTGAGGAATTTCAGAGATAAGGTACTTACTCATCTACGGAGATGTACTTCCTATGTTTCAACGGCCGGACAGCGCCCCTGCTACAGCTCAGAGACCCCTTCCTCTTTCGGAGTGCCGCGAAGTCCATGCAAAACCAGCCCAAGCATTGCACATGACGACCAGCATGGTGCACGACTGGCGAGGCACCCAAGGAAACGGCCTCAGGAGCGCCATGTTGAGGAGAGCCATCGGGCTCCGCCTCGCGACGACCTGCCAAGGCCTCAGGAGCTTCGGCCTCAGGAACAGCGCACTACGTCACCTCCTTAGTTGCCGCCCTAGGGCAGGAATCATGGGTTCCCGAGGATGATGCCTCGGGAGCCCCAGGCAGCATCGACACCTCGGCGCCCATGCCTTCGGCCTCCAACGGTGTTTGCCCCCCTGTGTCCACCCCTGGGGTGAGCTCGGTGCCAGTAGCAGGAAGAGGAACCACGACAATGGGATTCTCACGAGGCCCCACAAGGCCAACTAGGCGCAGCCCCCACTCATCGAAGGAGGGCATCTACCCCGCGAACTCCACCCTGTTCGAGCAGTCGTACAAGCAACAACCCACTGGCGGCAAGTCACCCAGCAAGCGGTCACCGGCCAGGACCTCGAGGACCGTCTTTCGTGCCTGGGCCGTAAGCCCCGACGCCTAAAGCCTCATGTGATCCTGGTCGCCGGTCAGGGCCCACATCGGCTGGGAATGGCATTGGAGTGGGGCAGTGCGGCGTCGGAGGACTCCTTCATCACCTTGGGCGTAGTCACATCGAGATCCTTCAGCCTCCTCGGCCGGATCCAGACGAAGGCGAGACGGGAGCCCGCGAGCTCCTCGTGACCCCAGCCGGAGCTAGGGACGGCGGTCAACGACGGAAGCGAGAGCAGGGGACTGAGTACTCCGACATTGACATACACCCACCGCATTCGAAACTCGCACATGGACTGAGGGAGATCAAAATCAATCCCCAAGCCGGCCGGCGCCGCCATGGCCTAGAAGCTCACGCACCCAAAGCACTGCCGGGGGTTGGTCAGGTGCAGCGAGAAGAAATGGAGCAAGAGGGCCATAGAAGGGGCAATGCCCACCATGGCCTCGCAGACAAAGGCGAAGACGGCGAGAAGGGCAACAGATTGGGGATCAAGGTGCAGTACATGGATCTGGTAATGAGAAAGCACGGCATCGATGAAGGCGGAGAAGGAGGGAACCAAGCCAACCCACAGAGCGTCGACGAAGAACAAGACCTCGGTGGCCGTCCTATCAATGGAGGCTCAAGACACAGGCCAGGCCACCGTCCCTCCCCATTCGTTGAAGCTGGTAGCAAGATCAAGACGGACCTTGTCCATAGCCTCCCGATTGAGCACCCGCAACCGGCCGACGGCGGGCTCCACGGCCGGAGCTGAGTTGGCAGAGGGCAGGGGCTTCTTCCCTTTCTCTGTCCGGTTCGGCACCATGGCAATCAGGGCAGAGCTCAAGTTGGATTGGAAGAGGAGGCAGAGATACGAGGAAGCAAAGAAGTCGGAGAGTGCGTTGCCAGCAGCGGGGAGGTAACTGTGTAGGATGTCGTGGCCGCCTAGCTAGGAGGATTTCAAGGCTGCGTGGGGAAGCGGAGACGCCCACGTCCAATCAGTCTCCATGCGTCGACCAAGGACACAGGCTGTTGGGGCCCGCGGTGTCAGCGTTCTGGGAATGGGGGTCCCCAGACTTGGCTGCCTGCGGCCCGCGGCGTGGCTGAGCCAGCAGGCCGTACGGCCCATCTTCACCAACAAAGCACCCAAGACCCTCGCGAGGGGCCAAGCCTCGCGAGGCGGACGATGCAATACTTCCTCTAGAGTGGCCTATCTAGGCAGGCTCACGAGGAGCGGAGATATCAAGGTGAGGTGAACCTCACGAGGGTCTCGTGACGTGAGCTGTGACGATCGACACCAGGCGGGCATCAACGCGCATAGCGTCCTTGTTTCCTCTTTGGTGCAAAGGGGGCAAGCGCAGCCGCAGAGTACCAAGGCCTCAGGCAAAGGTTGTCATTTCGGTGCAACAAGACCAAGACCAAGGACTGCAAGACGGAGGTCATCGTGGAGCCCAGAACAGCGTCACCACCAGAACTTTGTGCAGGCGAAGACTACTTTTGTCAGGATAGCTTGTACTAGATGTCCCCTTCAAATTAGCCCGCCATTGTTGGCTCCCTTCCCGCTCGATATTTGGGAAGAGGACCAGGGCCTCTATAAATAGGACTATCCACCATAGTAGGCGAGGGGAGGCCGGAGACGATCTGATCTAAGCTAGAGAGAGAGACCACCCACACACACAAGCTTGCCGAGCACAAGAACGCCTCAACCTCAGGAGGCCGTTCTTCCCTTGTATTGTTCATCATCATCCCAAGAGGCAATCCACCACCACCACACTGGAGTAGGGTATTACACCACAACGGTGGCCCAAACCAGTATAAACCCTGTGTCCATCTATGTTGTGAGTTCATCGAGTTCGTCCGTGAGATCCTAGCAAGCTAGAGCGTAGATCGGTTGGAGGGAAAGACTTCGCGCGCACCCCATTGTTCGAACATTAAGGGTTTTCCGGGACGCCATACCCCGACATTTGGCACGCCAGGTAGGGGTGCGCCGTAGCTTCCCTTCCATCGGTTCGTCGCTCCGTTGATCCGTCGTCTCCATGTTGGACACTCGCCGCGCTCGAGCTGAGCATCGGGCCGCCCTCGCCGCCTGTGTCACCCAGACAGCTCCCGTCGGCGGGCCGCCTCTTCATTCTCCGTCCCCCTCCACCAATGCTGCCACCGGCCCGATGGGGAACGAGCAGCAGGTGTCCTTGCTGCATCCTTCAGTGCGGCAGGATGGCCGCACCGCTACTCCATCGCTCACCCCTGCTAGCTCTTCGTCTCACGCACACCGCGCTCCCCTGGAGGCGCGGGCTGCACTCATCGCGGCGAACGAGCTCTTGCGTTACCGCACGGTCAACGACGTCTATGAGGAGTGGCTCGACCGCATCGCCGAGCTCGTCCATGTCGTGGGGGGCTCTCTGGCGCCATCTCACTCTCTGCCTCCCCCTCAGCAGGCCGCGAGCAACAGGGCTCGTGGCGCGTCTCCAAACCTCGACCCCAAGATGGTGCCTTGGCACCAAGGCGCGCGCCTCCGCGGCGCGATCCGCCGCGCCCGGCGCCTGTGCATGAAGAAAGGAGCTGCCAAGAAATCCCGCGGCCACGAGAAGCTGCACCAGCGCTCCCCGCGCCACCTCGTGAAGACCGCGCGCTGCCTGCAATGGCACAGCGTGGACCTCGCCAAGACCAAGCTCCGCCCCCAAAGCGGGCCCCAGCAACCACGACAGGTTGCCGTGCCTTCACCCCTGAGCTACGCAGTGTTGCCTGGACAGGCAAGTTCAAGCCAGATCTGCCTCCTCGGTACGACGGCATCGCTGACCCCACAGATTTCCTGCAGCTCTATGAGTTGAGCATCGAAGCGGCCAACGGCGACGAAAAAGTCATGGCGAACTGGTTTCCCTTGGCTCTCAAGGATGGTGCCCGCTCCTGGCTCCTGAACCTGCAACATGGCTCGATCTCCTCCTAGGACGAGATCCGCGACCGCTTCGTCGCCAACTTCCATGGCACTCGTGACCGCCCACCAGTCGCGGGCGACCTACGCCGCATCAAGCAACAGCCAGGAGAGACCCTCCAGGAGTACATCCAGCGGTTCCACAGCACCCGCCTCAAGATCCCCAAGATCACGGACGAGGCCATCATCTCTGCGTTTTCCGATGGTGTCCGCAACGTCAAGATGAAGGAAGAGCTGGCAATCCATGAGGAGCTTTGTGCATCTCCGGAGCTGTTCAACCTGGCGACCAGGTGCGCAAGAGCTGAGGAGGGGCGCCTATCTCTCCTTGAGCTGCTAGATGCAGGAGTCGAGGAAAAGAAGACCAAGGCCAAGTACGTGAAGCGCAAGGAGGCAGTAGTGCTCGCAGCAGAGCCCGACACCAAGCGAGGCAGAGATCAGCCTGAGTCATCCAAGAATGGCCGCCCATTCTACGCCTTCCACAACCTGAACACCCACAACACCAGCGACTGTCAAGAGCTCAGAGCCATTCGTGAAGGATGCTTCGGCCAACGCCCAGAGCGCAACGACCGGGGCTACGGCCGCGGAGGAGGACGCGGAGGCAGACGCTGGGACGACCGGAGCTACGGCCGCGGAGGAGGACGTGGAGGCGGATGCTGGGACGACCGTGGCCCACGCCAGGAGTGGCGTGACCGGCCTCGTGAGGACCGCTGGCAGGACCAACCTCGCGAGGGCGCCTGGAGGGACCCGCCTCGTGATGATCGCCCCCAGGGCAGCGCTGGTCTTCCCCCGTTGCCGCCGCCAAGGAGGAACAACGACCACCACCAGGACGAGGGGGCTGGGGGCTTCCAGGAGCCGCGCGCGGTCGCTTGCATCCTGGGCGGTGCTCAGGCCCGAGCCTCTCAGTGCATCTTCAAACAGTTCGCTCGCGAGGTGAACACGGTGCTCCCCAAGCTCGAGGCCATGCGCCCGCTCTGGTGGTCCCAATGCGCCATCACCTTCAGCTCGGCCGACCAGCTCAAGTGTGCAGCCACCGCTGGCACACTCCCTCTGCTATGCTCCCCAGTCATCAGCAATGTGCAAGTCAGCAAGACTCTCATCGACGGCGGTGCAGGGCTCAACATCATATCCGCCGACACATTCGACAACCTCCAAGTGCCCTATGAGCAGCTCCAGCCAACCAAGCCTTTCTCAGGAGTGACTGACGGATCCACCACACCAATAGGGCAAGTCCACCTGCCTATCACCTTCGTGGAGCGCAAGAATTACCGCACCAAGCTCATCGACTTCGACGTCGCGCACATCCGCCTGTCGTACAATGCCATCCTCGGGTACCCAGCCCTGGCCAAGTTCATGGCAGTCACTCACCACGGCTACAACATCGTCAAGATGCTAGGAAGCGGGAGGGTCATCACGGTTCCATGTGAAGAAAGGGATGTGGTGTGCTCCCCTGAGTGCGCCTTCCAAGTCACGGCAATCGACAACCCTGATAGCAGAAGTGAAGGCCCTCCAGAGACCATCCCCAAGAAGAAGCTACCGCGCCGTGCAGGACCCCGGGAAGATGGCGTCGCATCAGGAGCCTCGTCAGGATTGGCGCCCGCTCCAGGGGCGCCTCCCTCCACCACATAGGAAAGCGCGCCTGGCGCCCTCCTCAGGCAAGGCTCGGGGGCTCTCTTCTGCAGGGCCTCAGACCTTGCCAATCTCACGAGGGAGGCGCTTGGGCACCACTTGGAAGCATGCTTCGCGGCACGTGTTCCTCAGGAGATCATGGGGCAAGGAATGCCCACCACCCAGGAGTTCATCACCAAGACCACCCAAGAGCTACAAGACGCAAGAACCATGCGTGGCGACAGCCGCTCACAGAGTGTGGCTCACCACCCAGGCGAGGGTGCTGAGCTGCGTGCCAGCAACGACATCCCGGGGCTCAACAGGGCTACATCTCAGGAACGCTTCTGGCCATCATGCACGGGCCGCTGTGAGGGTCCACCACACAGCTTCGTTCGCATGCCCCTCGGCTTGCCGAACGTGGCGTCGGCCCATCAGCACCATGTGCGACAAGTCCAGGCGGCTCAGGAGGCTAGGTTCCACGCCGTTTAGGAGGAGATGGCGGCGGCCTTCAGGGAACCTCCTGAGCCCCCAGAGCCTCCCGAGGCTCAGGGTCCTGGTGGCTCATGAGGATTCATTCCTTCGATGTGTGGCTTCAGCTGCACCAATCTACTTCGTCTACAGACCCAGGTGACATCTTCCAAGTTCATTTAATCTAGGACCGCCCCTTGGGCTGCACTATTCGCAGGCCACGTGGGTCCGTCCCTGTGGCATGTATCCCTTTTGCTTAAATTCCTAAGTTTACCTCGCTGGGGGCGCCCCTCGGGCTGCATCATCCCCACGCCGCTCGGGCCAGACCCAGTGGCATGTACCTTCCTGCGTTTATCTCAGGCATTCTTCTCTCCATGCTTAACCTGCCAACCTCTATCACCTGCTCGATCATCACCCCCCTCGGGGCCCCTACACATGCACGGCGCTGGTGCATGGGTCCGTCCCTGCCACGACCGACAAATCTGAGTGGTCGAGCTCTGGCTCGCGGCACGCGCTGCGCACGTCATCTCATCAGGCCCTCAGTGCCTTCACTTCACTTCATCCGGACCAACCAGCGGCAGGCAGGCGGCAGTAACGGCAAACCATGTTTCTCCTTATGCCTGTTCATAGGAACCCCGCAGGAAGGGTAGCAGGCGGCACCGCGAGTCTCATTTCCTCTCGTGCGACTCGCTTGCGCGTTAAAGGGGGGCTCCTGAGCATCGTGACTCGGGAGCTCTTACTGGCTCTCCAGCCCTCACCCCCTGGCCTTGACCACGGCATCGCGACCTGGCATACCAGCGGCGGCTGAGCTCGCTCGGGGGCCGGGACCTGAGGATGTAGAGCATTAAGAGGAGCTCGAGAGAAAGAAAACTCGCACGGGCCGGCCTAGCTATGTCGCGTGAGTTGACGTGCATCCCTAGTGCAACATTGGGAATCACCGCGAAGTCATCAAGATAAGTTTCGCCCTCAGATCAGCAAAACATTTGGGCCTAATAGTCGCTCACCCCATGCCGCAACCCCGTTGCGGCCAAGTCATCTTCCTTTCTTCCCTTGCCATGGCCGCTTGGGCACTAAGGAGGACCTCCTGAGCATCGCGCCTCAGGGGCTCTTACTGGACCTCGGGCCGCACACCTCCTGGCCTTGACCATGGCATCACGACCTGGCATACCAGCGACGGCTGTAGCCGCCTTGGGACCGGGACCCGTCAGCGTAGAGCAACAAGCTATCGTGAGGAAAGAAAGGGGAGGCCGAGCCTTAATGGGCGCACATTTGCCAAACCTTCATAACAAGGAAAATAGGTACAAAGGCATTGCAGATCCTTACATGCCCCCACGAGGTAATTCATGATCCTTCGCAGGAAACAAAAGCTGATGCTAAGGGGGATCATATCTACATCCTCCCGTGGCGGACACCATCATCAACAGTGGGCCATGGGAGGCCGGCGCCAACCCCATCCAGATTAGCGGCGGCGGCGGCCGGACGCCGCAGCATTGCCCCGGGCACGGCGAGAGCTCGAGAGGACGTAGCTGTCATCGCTCATCTCCAGAGTCTCGTAGAGCTCAGGAGAACTGCTAGACTCCCAAGGGCTGCTGCTGCTGGAGTAGTCGCGGGCAGAGCACGCATCAGCCTCACGCTCTTCTCCAGAGCAGCACTCCAGGCGGCGGCCTTCGGCATCGAAGACCTTGAAGAGAAGCATGGAGGCGCCATCGTACTCGAAGTGGATCGCGAGGGCACCCCTCGCGCGACAGATCCGTGCAATCTCGCCCCAGCCGCGAGTCATGAAGATTTTGCCAACGGCGACTGCTTCGATCTTCGCTCTGATTGCCAGAGCACCACAATCAGCATGCTGCAGCCAGAGCTCGAGAGGCCCCCTCGGCAGCATCACATCGGAGAAGAACCGTGGGAAGCGGATCCAGGAGTTCGGAGGCGTCGGTGTCCACAGCACCAGCTCGCGCGAGGAGTCCGCCGCGTGGATGGCCCGCGTCGCCGAGGCGCGGCGACCCTGGGGGCGGTGTGGGTGACGCTGCCCGCCACTTCGTCCTCCTGAGCCTACGGCTTGGGCGTACAGGGGTAGTGGGTACCTCGGTGGAGGCCGCTCGCACAAAGGCCTCGCCACCACCTGCATCGCCGCCTCATCACGTCGATGGATCGACCTCTTCTTCGGTGGGAGCGGCTCCGGGGCATCCCAGGGGGCTTTCCCCTTCTCCTCGGCGGAGAATCTTCTGATGGGCACCATTGGAGCAAGCACTGAAGTGAGAAGGAGGAAGCAAGCAAGGAAGAGATGGGCAATGGGGGCTCCGCCCCCTCCCCATTTATAGCAAGAGAACGCCAACCGGTGTCTCCCACGATCACAGGTAATGATGGTTTCCCTTGCATGTCATAGGGACTTGTCAAGTCATGCAGTCACCAAAACAGCATGGGGAAACGGAGACGCCCACGTCTAGTCAACTGCCACACGCCAACCAAGGCCGCGGGCTTTGGGGGCCTGCGGCGCTTCAAGCTTGACCCTTGGCTTCGCCGTGAAGCCAAGCCCGCGCGCACCTTGGGCCCGGGGGCTACTGTCAGCGTTCTGGGAACGGGGGTCCCCAGACTTGCCTGCCTGCGGCCCGCGGCGTGGCTGGGCCAGCAGGCCGTATGACCCATCTTCACTAACAAAGCACCCAATACCCTCGCGAGGGGCCAAGCCTCGTGAGGCAGACGATGCAAGACCTCCTCTGTAGTGGCCTAGCTAGGCAGGCTCACGAGGAGCGGAGATATCAAGGTGAGGTGAACCTCACGAGGTTCTCGTGACGTGAGCCGTGACGATTGACAGCAGGCGGGCGCCAGCGCGCACAGCGTCCTTGTTTCCTCTTTGGTGCAAAGGGGGAAAGCGCAGCCGCGGAGTACCAAGGCCTCAGGCAAGGGTTGCCATTTCGGTGCAACAAGACCAAGACAAAGGACTGCAAGATGGAGGTCATCGTGGAGCCCAGAATAGCGTCACCACCAGAACTTTGAGTAGGCAAAGACTACTTTTGTCAGGATAGCTTGTAATAGCCGTCCCCCTTCAAATTAGCCCGCCATTGTTGGCTCCCTTCCCTCTCGATATTTGGGAAGAGGACCAGGGCCTCTATAAGTAGGACTAGCCACCACAGTAGGCGGGGGAGGCCGGAGACGATCTGGTCTGAGCTAGAGAGAGAAAGACAACCCCCCCACACACAAGCTCGCCGAGCACAAGAACGCCTCAACCTCAGGAGGCCGTTCTGCCCTTGTATTGTTCATCATCATCCCAAGAGGCAATCCACCACCACCACACTAGAGTAGGGTATTACACCACAACGGTGGCCCGAACTAGTATAAACCCTGTGTCCATCTGTGTTGTGAGTTCGTCGAGTTCGTCCGCGAGATCCTAGCAAGCTAGAGCGTAGATCGGTTGGAGGGAAAGACTTCGCGCGCACCCCAGTGCTCGAACCTTAAGGGTTTGCCGGGACCCCATACCCCAACACGCAGCGCTCCGCACTTGCCCTTTAGCTTTGCCTCGAAGCCAAGCCCGAGCAAGCCTTCGGCCCGGGGGCTACTGTCGGCGTTTTGGGAACGGGGGTCCCCAGACTCACCTGCCCACGGCCCGCCGCGTGGCTCATCCAGCGGCCCCGTACGGCCCATCTTCACCAGCAAACATTCAAGACCCTCGTGAGGGGCCAAGCCTCACGAGGCGGATGATGCAAGACCTCCTTAGAGGCGGCCTCACCAGGCTGGCTCGCGAGGGGCGGAGAGATCAAGGCAAGGCGAACCTCGTGAGGTTCCAATAACGTAAGCCATGATGATCAAGATCAGGCGAGCACTAGGCGGGCACCAGCAAGCATAGTGTCCTCGCTTCCTCTTTGGTGCTAAGGAGGCAACCGCCGGCGAGGAGTCCCAAGGCATCAGGTGCAAAGGTTTCCATATCGGTGCAACAAGACCAAGACCAGCAGGGCAGCAGGACGGAGGTCACCGTGGAGCCCAAGACGGCATCACCACCAGAGACTTTGGCAGGCCAAGACTACTTTCGTCAGGATAACTTGTACTAGTTGTCTTCCTTCGAATTTGGCCGTTGTGGGATCCCTTCCTGCTCAATATTTGGGAAGAGGACCAGGGCCTCTATAAATAGGACTAGCCACCACCACAGCTGGGGGATCGATCTCATCTTGGATCGGAGCCACTCCATCCTTAGCCTCACACCAGTTCACTAAGCACAAGAACACCTCTCCTCAGGAGGTTATTCTTCCCTTGTAACTATTCATCCTCAACGCAGGAGGCAATCCACCACACCACACCGGAGTAGGGTATTACACCACAACGGTGGCCCGAACCAGTATAAATCTTGTGTCCCGTGTTCTTTGAGTTCGACAAAGCTAGGCCGTGAGATCATTGAGTGTGCGAGCTAGAGAGGGGGGAGATCTTCATGCGCACCCCAGTGTTCAAACCTCAAGGGTTTTGCCGGAACCCAAAATCCAACAGAAGTATTCTCGCAGGGTGGTGCATGGCGCGTACGCCAAGTACCTAGAGAAGCTTCAGGATCGTGCCGGCCGTGTGTGAGATGAGATGTGGGATGGATCGAACTATGTATGCTTGAGTATGCTTAATGATGGTTGAACTATGTACTTATGGTTGAAATATGCTTATGTACGTATACACTTATTATCTATGTCTAAGTATGTTAAATATTTCGCCAAATTTTGGTAAAAATTACAACGGGGGACCAATAAACCAGGATGGAGGTAGTACATCAATCACACACGGTTCCCAAAATAGGAACCGTGTGCAATGACTATCATTTTTCCTACTGTGTCAATCACACACGGTTCGCTCTAGCAAACCGTCGCCCCCAAAATTCTTTGTGGGACAGAAAACCCTCACCACCCAATTCAAAAAAGAAAAAAGAAAACCCTCACCATCCCCGCGTCACAAAAACCCTCACCCCACCCACCACCCACCTCGGCCCCTCCGGTACGTTCCCCATTCACACATGCACAAGCTCCTTCACATCTATGCCATGGCACCGCCTATCGCGGTGGTAAACACTTAGCTCAACGCCTACCACCGCTGCCAGGCTGCCGACAAAGCCCACCGCATTTTCGCCACTTCCGCTTGTCGCCGCCTATCACCATCGACTTTCTTGATGCTGCTCGCGGTCGACCCAACTCCGCTCGGTTGGGGAATCTGCCATACTGAGGGTTCTTTCTCATGGACGACAAGGTAACTAATTTAACGGGATATTATCTCATCTCTTATCCAAGTTCATCTACCTCCTTTAATCACCTGGCTGAAATCGCCGTGAATTCATTTTTATTCGAGCTGATTTGAGGGTTTTCTTTCATTCATAGAATGTACAGTGCACCGATACTTCAGGACTTGGCGACCACCGCCAGAGAATCCATATCATCGTACCAGATAACTTGAGGACGTGTGCGGTATGTTTAATCTCACCCTAAGTCGGTTGGCATGGCCTACTTTCCTGAACATATTCTAAATATTGCTACATTTGGATAAAAGGTGCCACGTGCACCATATACGTCAAAGGGGATTTTTTTTCCCTCTTCTTTCTATATTAGGAAAATTAATGATGTATTGTTCTTTCGATTACTCTCATATTTCCATGACATCATGTTTACCCTATCTGTTTAATTATAGACTTTTGTCCTTCGATTTCAATTGCTATACAGTTCTTTCAATTTGGGCCCATATTTGCATGTTACCATATTTTCTTTAACAACCCTACTATTTTCTGCAGGACATCCCTCGCTATGCAACAGATTATGTAGTGCGCCATTTTTACCTTTACATACATCAAGGCTCCACGAATGTCATACTGCGCACAAACCATGGATTTACAATTGTTGCTACTGTAAGACTTGATGACGTGGTGACTCCTATTTTGGCACTGGCTTTTGGAATGAAATTGTAAATTTTTATGTACTGAAAGCTGGCACTAAAATTGCACTGCACATAGAAGGGCCTGGTCATGAGATATATGCTAACTTCCCCGACAAAATCATCCATCCAGACTTTGTTCGAAGTAAGTTTTCTTTTCAACTATCTGCATATGTTGACTTACCCAGCAATGTCAAATGAATTGTGTATTATTTAAGCAACCAATTGCTATTCCCTTATCTTACTATATTCCTACCTAATAACTTCTAGTTACCAATACACTTTTCTATTGTCCTGTTTTAACTAAATATTCCCTGTACTCCCATTTCTATCAGAAAGCGCCGCTGACAAGGAGACTCCGGAGGTGGAGAATGGGGCTACCAATAAGCGAAGGCGGGGCGAGCTAGAATCGCAAGCGACTCCAGCAGGCCTAGACTTAATCAGCAGCCTCCCCGATGATATGTTGAGAGTCATCATCTCCCTCCTCCCAATCAAATATGGGGCGCGAACAACCCTCCTTTCCCAGCGGTGGCGCCCCCTATGGAACTCCAGCCCTCTTGACCTCATCGACACCCACGAGCTCTGCCATGGCTATCGCAAAAGCTTGGATGCATTCTCCAAGATCCTCGGCAGTCACCTTGGCCCAACCAAAGGCCTTAGAATGGGCAAGTTCCATTCCAACGGCAAGAACCGAGCCAAGCTTCACGACTGGTTCTCATCCCCCGCCCTAGATTAGCTCGAGGAGCTCACTTTAGATGATGGGCATATGCGTTCGCTGCCAACGTCCGCACTCCGCCTCGCGCCCACGCTGCGCGTCGCCAAGTTTAGGAACTGCCATTTCCTGCCCCTTAATGACGCGCCCGCTCTTATTCTACCACGACTGAATCACCTCTAGCTCGTCGCCGTCTGCCTCTCAAAGGGTGACATGGAGCGCCTGCTCCATGGCTGTACTTGTCACATCCTAGTTAGCCATGCATTAGAGTGTTGCATCATGTTTACTCTTTCATCAGAAACCTGAAATGGGGATGACAAAACCCCCAGCCCCCTCTGAAACCAACTAGGGTTACTAAAAATAATTTTCAATGAACCTGAAATGCCCTTCTAAAATGCCCATCATTTTTGTCTTGGTTCAGAACCTCTGCCAAAAGTGGTGCACATTTTTCTAGGCCAGCTTAGGGTTTTTGAATTAAATCATAAATATTTGAATTTGGGCATTTAAAACTATATAAAATATTTAAAATGCTCAAATATCTCCAAACTAAAATGTTTCATGTTGGAAATAATCCAACTATGGACCAGGAGTAGTTTGGTGATTTTAGGAGTTGCCAAGTATTTTATTTAATTCAACAAAGTTGCAGAAGTATTAAAAAACAGAAAACAGAAAGAAAATAGAAAGGCTTACCTGGCGCCCAGCACCCGGCCCACCTGCCGGCCCAGCCCAGCACCGCGCCAGCGAGCTGCTTGCCGGCCAGGCAGGCAGGCAGGTGCTCGACGGCGAGCACCGCATGGGTGCCACGCACCTGCTCGCCGCCTCGCCGCCTCCCTCGCCCGGCTAACGCCGTGAATCGGCCTCCCTCTCTCCCCCGAACCCCCCAGACACCCCCTCTCCTCTCCAGCTCCTCCCCCTCGCACGCCCCAGCCATGGCCGACGCCATCGCCGCCACCCCCTCGCCGTAGCCACGCCCTCCGTCCACCCCACGCCGTGCCACCGTGTCCAGGAGCTCCGCCGCCGTCCACTTCATCGAGCTAGCCGAGCCCCGTGTGCTCGTGCGGCCCGAGACCACCGCACCGACCTCGCCCGAGCTC
>NC_057812.1:150311932-150328968 GCF_018294505.1 Triticum aestivum
CAAGCCGCGCCGCGCCGGCGAGCTCGCCGCCCGGCCTCGCCCCGCCGCAGTTCGGCCTCGCCGCGCCGCTCGGCTACCACCTCGCCGCCCCTCTCCCTCATCTCCGGTGCCGTTCCGGCGAGTACTCCGGCGAACGCCTCGGTAGGCGTGCAGATCTGGAAACCCTAGATCCGGTGATTTTTTTTCATCTAAGTCCTCGGAATTTTCAGTCCAAGTGCTCATGTTCGCGGCTCCGTAACTTTGCATCCATAGCTCCGATTCATGCATATAGCATATCAAAATGTTCATCTCAGAGAGTACATCATTTCATTCCATTGCATCATTTTCATTTGAGTGCATCTTGATGCTCGAAATGCTGTTGGAAGAGGGCTACTTGAGATAATTGTCAGATCTGCTACTCCATTTAGCTTTTTGTCATTTTTGCCATGATTAATGTGTGCATGATATGCCCTGATGCTCTAGATGTGTTTTGTTAAGGGTTTTGTCATCTTTCCAGAGGTGCAACCCATGTATTTTCGTGATGTGTGTGGTGACTTGTGCAAGCTTGCAAAGTGGTCCGTGCCTCTTTTGAGGATGATCAGTAAGGATGTTTCACTAAGTCCATGTATTTTCAGGGACTTAGCAATTTCACTAAGTCCTGGAGCTGTTTATCTCATGATGCCATATGTTCATATTGTTTCCTAGTGATCCGTGCCTTTTTTGAGGATGATCAGTAAGGATGTTTTGTTAATCTTGTAGTGCTCTATCCATCCATGTCTTTGTTTGCAATTATGATCAGTAAACATGCCTACTTGAGTTATATTTCAGCATGTGCCAGTTTTCACTAAGTATGAAAACTGATTATGTTTTTGCTATGTTCACATGCTTGCAATTGTATTTTATGATCCCTTTTGGCTCAAGGTCACTAAGGGACTTTTGTTAAGCTCTTTGAGTAGCTCCATGCCATGCTTTACTTTGCCATGATCAGATCCTGTAGCATGTAGTTTTGTTGCTCCGAAGAGGGCTACCTGATCTGAAATTCCAGACAAGTGTTGATTTCACTAAGTCTGAGATCTGTTTGTCATATGCATTTTTGCCATGCTTCTTTGAACCTGTTAATGGATGAATTGGCCATAGCTCAGTGCTAGACTTTTGTTAAGCATCTTGTATGCATCCCTGCCATGTATTTTTTTGTCATGTTTAGTTGCTGTAGCATGTTCATCTCATTGCATTTAGTTGGCTACTTGCTGTAAATCGCAGACCGGTGCCATATTTGAATCGCTTGCCATTTCCAAACCGTAACTCCGATTCTGGCGTTCTTTATATTGTTTTCAAGCGATTTCATCTCATCTTTCCAGTGGCACACTTGGTTTTCCAAGTTGAGGCCAGGTTCATGCATTTCCTGTCATATCTTGCATTTTGCATCCCGCATCGCATTCCGCATAACATATCATCATTGCATCATATTGCTTGGTCTCGCACGTGGTTGATTGTGCCCTTGTTGCTTGTTTGTCTTATTTGGGTAGAGCTGGGAGACGAGTTCGCTAACGAGGAGCCCGTTGAGTTTGCTTTTGAGGATCCAGTCAACTCTGACAACTGTGCAGGCAAGATGATCATACCCTCAAAATCACTACTATCTTTGCTATGCTAGTTTGCTCGCTATTTTGCTATGCCATTGCTACGATGCCTACCACTTACTTTCAAGCCTCCCAAATTGCCATGTCAAACCTCTAACCCACCATTGTCCTAGCAAACCGTTGATTGGCTTTGTTATCGCTTTGCTCAGCCCCTCTTATAGCGTTGCTAGTTGCAGGTGAAGATTGGAGGCCGTTCCTTGTTGGAACATTTATTTACTTGTTGGGATATCATTATATTGCCATGTTATCTTAATGCATCTATATACTTGGTAAAGGGTGGAAGGCTCGGCCTCTCGCCTAGTGTTTTGTTCCACTCTTACCGCCCTAGTTTCTGTCATATCGGTGTTATGTTCCCGGATTTTGCGTTCCTTACGCGGTTGGGTTATAATGGGAACCCCTTGATAGTTCACCTTGATTAAAGCTTTTCCGGCAATGCCCAACCTTGGTTTTACCATTTTCCACCTAGCCTTTTCTTTCCCTTGGGTTCTACAGACTCAAGGGTCATCTTATTTTAAACCCCCCGGGCCAGTGCTCCTCTGAGTGTTGGTCCACCTGTCAGCTGCCGGTGGCCACCAGGGGCAACTCTGGGCTGGCCTACCCATACCTAAGACAATCTGAGTGTGCCCTGAGAAAGAGATATGTGCAGCTCCTATCGGGATTTGTCGGCACATTCGGGCGGTGTTGCTGGTCTTGTTTTAACCTGTGGAAGTGTCTTGAGTAACCGAGATACCGAGTCTGATCGGAACATCTAGGGAAGAGGTCTATTCCTTCGTTGACCGTGAGAGCTTGTCATGGGCTAAGTTGGGACTCCCTTGCAGGGATTGAACTTTCGAAAGCCGTGCCCACGGTTATGGGCAGATGGGAATTTGTTAATGTCCGGTTGTAGATAACTTGAACCTTAACTTAATTAAAATGAATCAACTGACTGTGTTACCGTGATGGCCTCTTCTCGGCGGGGTCCGGGAAGTGGACACGGTGTTGGAGTAATGTTTGCGCAGGTTGCTCTCTAGTTTCTCGCACGCGCTTTGCCTCCTCTTCTCGCTCTCTTTTACGAATAAGTAGCCGCCATACTTGCTAGTCGCTTGCTGCAGCTCCACTTATATTTACCTTGCCATACCTATAAGCTTAAATAGTCTTGGTCGCGAGGGTGCGAGATTGCCGAGTCCTTGTGGCTCACAGATTACTATTACACCAGATGCAGGGCCTGATGATTCCGCTCTAGGAGACGCGTATGAGCTCAAGTGGGAGTTCGACGAAGACTCTCAACGTTACTATGTTTCCTTTCCCGATGATCAGTAGTGGTGCCCAGTTGGGGGTGATTGGGACCGTGTCGCTTGTTGGGTTATCTTTTATTTTGGCGCCGTAGTTGGGCCATGAGTGTTTGGATGATGTAATGTTATTTATGTACTTGATTGACATGGCGAGTGTAAGCCAACTATGTTATCTCCCCTTTTATTATCATATTATTTGGGATGTTGTGAAGATTGCCTAACTTGCGACACATGCCTTCTATGCGATTATGTGTCTAAGTCGTGCCTCGACACGTGGGAGCTATAGTCGCATCGAGGGTGTTACAAAGGTAAATGGAGTACTTTGGAGGGAGCAAACGCAATGTAGACACGGAGATTTTTGGTGTGGTTTTGATTGGTGGTGCTATCGTACATCCATGTTGATGGAGACTTCAACCCACGAAGGGTTACGATTGCGCGAGTCCACGGAGGGCTCCACCCACGAAGGGTCCACGAAGAAGCAACCTTGTCTATCCCACCATGGCCATCGCCCACAAAGGACTTGCCTCACTAGGGTAGATCTTCACGAAGTAGGCGATCTCCTTGCCCGTACAAACTCCTTGGTTCAACTCCACAATCTTGACGGAGGCTCCCAAGTGACACCTAACCAATCTAGGAGACACCACTCTCCAAGAGGTAACAAATGGTGTGTTGATGATAAACTCCTTGCTCTTGTGCTTCAAATGATAGTCTCCCCAAGACTCAACTCTCTCCCATAGGATAGGATTTGGTGGAAAGAATGATTTGAGTGGAAAGCAACTTGAGGAAGGCTAGCGATCAAGATTTATATGGTTGGAATGGAATATCTTGACCTCAACACAAGTGTAGGTGGTTCTCTCTCAGAAAATGTATGTTGGAAGTATAGGCATGTTCTGATGGCTCTCTCCATGAATGAAGAGTGGGTGGAGGGGTATATATAGCCTCCACACAAAATTTAACCGTTACACACAAATCACCAAACTTGGTGGGACTGAATCATACAACTTGGTCAGACCGATTTAGTTCATAATGTGACCGTTAGGGTTTTCGGTGGGACCGACATGTCAACTTAGTGGGACCGATATCATTAGGGTTAGGGCATAACGTAATCTCGGTGAGACCGATTACACAAACTCGGTGAGACCGATTTTGGTAATAGACTAACCAGAGAGTTGGTCAGGCAATCTCGGTGGGATGATTCGCTCTTTCGGTAGGACCGAAACGTTACGAAAGGGAAATAGAGAGTTTGCATTGCAATCTCGGTGGGACCGATCGCTCATCTCGGTTGGGCCGAAACATTATGAAGGGAAACAGAGAGATTACAATCCCATCTTGGTGAGACCGAGATCCCTATCGGTAGGACCGAAAAGACTAGGGTTTGTGGCAGTGGCTATGTCAAGTGAACTCGGTGGCGCCGGATAGATCAAATTGGTGGGGCTGAGTTTGACTTTTGGTTTGGGATATATTTGGATATGAGAAAGTAGTTGAGGGGTTTTGGAGCATATCACTAAGAATTTTGAGCAAGAACCTCATTAAGCAACATCTCACCCCCTCTTAATAGTATTGGATTTTCCTATGGACTTAATGTGATCTTGGATCACCAAAAATAAAATGTAGAGTCTTGTGCTTTGAGCTTGAGCCAATCCTTTTGTCCTTAGCATTTTGAGGGGTCCACTTTCCAATCCATGCCATGCCAATCATTGAGCTTTTGCTGAAATATTTATCTTCAAGTAGCATTAGCTCAGTGAGCTATATGTTGTTAGGAATTACCAAAACCACCCAGGGATACTTGCACTTTCAATCTCCCCTTTTTGGTAATTGATGACAACATATAGATCAAAGCTTCAACAAATGATTATAAGATTGAAAAACATTGTCGCTTTGAGAAGTATGTGATAAGCAAGAGCTCCCCCTAAATTTGTGCATTATTTAAAATTTGCTTTTGAATGCAAATGCACAATCGATTAGGATCATGGGTTACTCTTCCATGTCACATACATCTTGGTGGAGCGCTCAAAATGATAGAAATTAAAAGCATGCACTCATCACCAAGCAAGTGAATGATCATATATGGAATATAAAGGATAGCATCATTCAACCAAACATTAAGGTAGCATATGATCAACCACATGAACATATGAGTATCTCACAAGGACATAAAGTATCTCACACGAGCACACAATAAAGTACTTCAACCAAAATAGCAAGAGAGACAAAAAGCAAGACACTCTCTCTCGAAGCCTATGATCTATACATGTTTCTCCCACTTTGGCAACAAGTTACCAAAAAGTTTGAAAATGCATAGTGCTATACGTCTCTCAGGCTTGGTCTTCAGGATGTGGTGTAGATAGAACTCCAAGGAAGAAGGCTTCCGATGATGTAGTTGGAGCTGATGGAGTGGGTGCTGGAGGTGGCACTGGAGCTGTAGCTGCTGGTGCTGACACTGAAGCTCTAGCATCTGAGACTGGCACTGCAACAGACCTTGGACCTCGTGGCACATGCTTAAAAGCATCAGTTGTTGCTTTTCCTCTCCTCTCCTCTGCTTCCTCCTGAAGCTGCTCAACTGCAGTCTGAATCTCAGTCACCTTCAGATCAAGATAATAGAATTTTGTTTCCACAATCCTCTCCAGGCTCTCCTGAGTCTGAGTCAGGGTGGCCAAGCCCTTCTCAATCCTTAGTGTAGCTTGAATCAGATAGCCTAACTGATCTTGCTTGCTCCTCAGGAAGACTCGAGATGCCTCTTCAACACTTGGCATCTGGGCAGCTTTCTCATCCTTTTCCTTAGCTCTCTTCTCCTGGACTTGATCTGATGATGGTTCTTCCTCATTCATCACAACAGTGTTGTCTTCAAACTCAGGATATAGAGGTAGATGCTCGTTGTACAGCAAGTAAGTCCATGTTCCCATCTTAGAGTTGATGAGCTCCTGAATATGTGGAGCATATCCACAACTCCTCTTTTGATCAGCAGCAGTCCTTTTGATCGTTTCTACAATCAAGCGCATAACTTTGAATTTCCGAGGAACATCAAAAATTTGCAGCATGTTGATGGAGTGTCCTCTGATCATCTTGTGATCTCCTGACTTGGTTAGCAATGTGTGCCTTAAGATCCAGTTAATGGTAGGCACACCAGACAACAAGAAATGCATAGATCCAAGCTTGTAAGTTTCTAAAGCCTTATCAGGGATCTCCTTGTACATGTTTGTCATTGAGTTGTGGTCTTTCTTCTTGGTGGCATACACATCCAAGTCATCTTCATGTTCCTCTAGGGCATTGATTAGCTTGGCCCATTCATCAACCGTGGACTGGTATCTGGTACCCTCAGACATCCAAACTATCCTCCCATCTGGATAGAAGTGGGCAGTGGAGTAGAACTGCATGATCAACTCATCATTCCATTTGGTGAGCTTTTGTCCAATGAATTCATCTACTCCACAAGCCTTAAAGCTGTCATACACTCCAGGGAAGTGATCTTCATTTTCCTGGATGAACTCCCAGTCCACCCATTTCATATCACACACTATGGGCTTCTTGTCAAGCAGAATAGTCTCATAGAAATCTTGTTGTTCCTTTGTATGGAACCTATACTCAACTGCAGTCCTCCTCCTAACAGCATAGGGATCAGACTGTCGCCACAACCTCAGTCCTACATCTTTCCTGATGTGCATGTCCTCAGCGACTGGGTGAGCATCATTGTGGTCAGGAATTTTGGGCTTCAACTTCCTCAAAATAAGAGAATCATCATCATCATCATCTTCTTCTTCTTCAGCTTCAGGCACTGGGGCCTTGTTCTTCTCCTCAGCAGGTATACTCCCGGTGTTCCTCTTTGGTTTTGGGGGTTTCTAAGCAGCAGCCTTGGGAGCAGACTTGGACTTAGATGGAGCAGCCCCTGACTTGATTGCATCTCCCATAAGCTTCTGAGCCTTAGGAGCTGGTGCAGCATCCTCTTCATCCTCCTCTTCTTCTGAATCTCTCATAATGAAGGATCTACCAAGTACTCTGGTAGTGGTCTTCTTGACCTTTTTTCTCTTTTCTTTCCTTCTCTAACTGCCTCTTTAGTACCTCAGAATCCTCTTTCTTTAGCACCTTTTTCTTGGAGCTGACTTCTTCCTCAACAGCCACATAATCCTCATCCTCAGAATTTGAGGTCTTATTCTTCCTTGTTCTGGTGGCTGCCCTGGGCAAGTTGCTTGGTGTGCTCCTGCTGCCCTCATCAGAAGTGCTAGAGGGACTAGTGCCCTCACTCATATGAACCTGCTCCTCAAACTTGTTTTGGCTGTCACTTTGATCAGACATCTTGCAGGCAAACTGTTAGCAAACCCTGTGAATAGGTTGTAGATGAGGTAGAGTAGATGAGCATCACAAAGTGCAGATTTTTTGCAAAACAGATGACTTAAAAACTTAGTTTTAGTTCTTCACAGAAAGCATTTCAGATCTACCGATTTGCAAACTTGGTGATACCGAAGCAGCTTTTGGAACCTAAACTAGTGAACTCGGTCAGACCGAGTCACAGTTCGGTGGCACCGAGACTGCTAGGGTTTCACAGAGAATCGAACTCGGTCACACCGATTTGCAATTTTTGGTCAGACCGAAAACGCATGTGCAATGGCCTAAGCCAACTCGATGAGACCGATTTCTACAACTCGGTCGGTCCGAGATGAGTTCGGCGAGACCTAACCCTAAGTTTTCAAATCAAATCAAATCTACGGGATGCTTTCGCTAGACAGGATAATTTCATACGTGGCAAGAATCATGGCAGAGCAATGTGCTACGAATAGGAGTTAAGGAAGAGCACAAAGATCAAGTTCATACCCTACTTCGGCGGTGAACTTGCTACAGCGGCAACGGCGGGGCAGATTGCCATTGACGGTGACGGAGACCAGCGGCGAGAGGTCGCTGGCAGCAAGAGGACGATCCGGAGACCCGAGGAGGCAGAGCAGGTCACACGCGGGTGAACGGTTTTGGAAAATTTTCCAAAATTTAACCCGTCAGTATATATAACCTGACCCTGTCGGTGTGACCGAGTGGAACAACTCGGTGGCATCAAGATGCAGAACTGCAAGCGGTTACTGCAACTCGATGTGACCGAAAAGTTCTAGTCGGTTGCACCGAGATTGAAAACCTAGATCAACTTAGTGATCTCGGTGTGACCGAAATGGATGACTCGGTCATACCAAAATGCACAAAGAGGTTTTGGAAGTTTAAGTCTATGACAAATCGGGGACTCCGAGTGCTCCTCACACAGAGTGGTTCGAATCTGACTTGATCAAACTTTGTGATGTAGCATGAATAGAGTTTGAGACGAGGAAAGCATAGATAGCTAGAGGGATTTATTAGGCATTCTTGTCCATCCATTTGGCAAAAGAGAAAAAGCCAAACAATCAAAGCAACAAATGAATGTCCTTGAATGAGTAAAATATGCAACCAACATGCTCACACAATAAGATGGCAAAAGAAATATGTGACCAAGCATGCACAAACACTCTAGCATCTATCAAGCAATTTAGCGATGACTAGGTCATCTATATATGAGTATATTGACTTAGGAGTCAAATGAGAACATTTGATCGTAGGTCATACTCATCGTTTAAGCACAAGTGGGGTTGCCACTTTTACATAAAGCATTGTTGTGTTCACACCATTAGAGTTGCTTTAGCTCAATTAATTAGAGTAAAGCTCCCCCTAGATGTGATATCCCCCCTAAGAGGGATGAACTAACCTTGGATTTTGTCGATGATGACTTCATGTAGGTGTTGAAGATGTAGATGCTCAATGTTGATGTAGATCAATCGGAGCAATCCATTGGAGTGAGTTGCACTTTCAATACCTACACGGGTTAGTCCCACAAGGAACAAACAAGGATATCCATAGACATAGAGTGATATTCACATGAGATAATGTCCATGAATGCATTAGGTTACCTTGTCCCTTGTCTTACAAACAAGAGGGTTTGTGACTCCTTGAACTAGTGCAAGATATGGAAGTTGTTTGCACTTGTCCTCGCCAAAATGATATGAGTGAAGTGTGTTGGCGGAGTCACCCTCAAGAACTCTCTAGTTCTTCTTCTTCGGGATCCACACCATCTTGATGGGGATCCTTGGAGTTCTAGTCGTACTTGATGAAGTAGAACTTGATGTAGTCTTGGGAACCCACTTGACCAAGGCTTTGGGAGCTTCTTCAAATTCATCAATCTCCTCTTGAAGCTTGTCCTTGCCTTTTTTGCTTGTGGTGGAAGATCATCTTGAACTTGTGTTCCTTGGAAAGAAGTAGGATTAGACTTCTCTTGTTGAGGAACAAACTTCGTCTTGGGGTATTAATATTCTTCCCACTCAACTCCATTGGCATTGAAATTTCTTTCAAAACCAACACCTTGATTCTTCCGGTGTCTTCCTTGCTTGCGTACAATTTCCTCAAATTGCTTACTTCCGGCAAGGCTCTTGTAAACACCTTTCTCTATAATTCCCTTCAATAAGATATTTTCTTGATCAAGTGTAACTTGACTAAGAGAATCATTAGTGGAATCAAGAGAACTACTAGAAGCAACATCATTGGGTTTAGCATGATTATTGTTACTACTAGAAGAAGAATCTTTCTTGTTCTTGTTGCTAGATTTAACTTGTGACATGTAAGTAGACAAGAGTAAATGCTTGGCAATGTAAGAAGAACTCTTCTTGCGAAGATCATCATTGATTGCCTTTAAGAACTCATGCTCTTGCTCAAGGTTGAGCTTTTCAAAGCGTAACTTCTCATGAGTCTTTAAAAGCTCTCGATGATTTTCCAAGGTAGTTTCATGAGCTAACTTAAGAGTGTTTAGCTCTTTAGTTAGACGCTCAATATCCTTCTTATCATCGTAATTTGTTTTGTCTTGATTAGCATGATTAATAGCAAGTTCATCATAGTTTTCATCACTAGAATTGTCAACAAGTAAATCATCATCACCTAGCAAGTCATCTTCATCACTATTGAAATCAACATACTCGGGGTGTGATACCTTTGGGCCTTTAGACATGAAGCATCTTCCAATTCCTTAATTTGGTGACTCAAATATGTCGTAGGAGTTGGTTGACACAAGTGCTAGACCGGCAACACCTTCATCTTGAGTATATTTGGAGTCGGAGTGATAGCTTCTCTCGGAGTGATCGTCGGAGCCGGATACCCATTCACCAACGTGAGCTTGATGTCTTTGTTTTGTGTAGCCCCTTGATGATCTGTCCTTCCTTTCCGAATCCTTGCTTCTCCGTGATGTTCTTCGTTCATAACGGTCATCTCTACTCCTTCTCTTTCTTGGTGGTGATTCTTCTCTTCTTTTGTAGGGAGTCGTACACTCATTGGAGTAGTGTCAGGGTCTTCCACGATTCTAGCAATTTCGTTCACGACTTGAGGATCTTTTGTCATTGTAGGACCTTGACTTGGAACTTCTTTCCTTGCTTCTACTCTTGTAGAACTTGTTGAAGTTCTTCACAATTAGGCTCAATTCTTCATTGAAGTTTTGTTTCTCACTTGATGATGTTGGAGCATCATATGAGGCTTTGTAAGCACCACTTGACTTGTTGTGAAGCTCTTCCTTATCCTTGAGTGACATCTCATGAGCAACAATCCTTCCAATGACTTCCGTTGGCTTGAGATCTTTGTAATTGGGCATCATTTGGATCAATGTGCACACGGTATCATATTTTCCATCCAAGGCTCTTAGGATCTTCTTGATGATGAATCTATCGGTCATCTCTTCACTTCCTAAGCCGGCAATCTCATTTGTGATGAGAGCAAGCCTAGAGTACATTTCAGCGACGCCTTCACCACCCTTCATTTTTAACTTGTAAAGTTGACTTTCAAGCACATCCAATTTGGATTCCTTGACGGAGTCGGTACTTTCGTGCATATCAATCAAAGTATCCCAAATTTCCTTTGCATTCTCAAGACGACTGATTTTGTTGAATTCTTCGGGGCATAATCCGTTGAAGAGAATATCACAAGCTTGAGCATTGTATTGCAGCATCTTTAACTCTTCCACGCTAGCCTCACGGTTCGGTTCCCTCCCATCAAAGAATTCACCTTGCAAGCCAATACACACAATATCCCAAATGGTGGGGTTATGTCCAAGAATATGCATTTTCATCTTATGCTTCCAACTAGCAAAATTAGTACCATCAAAGTAAGGACCTCTACGGTGGTAATTTCCCTCACTAGACGCCATACTCTCCTAGGTTGTGAAACCAAGGCTATGATCACCAAAGCTACGGAAATCAAGGCAAATTGAGACCAAAGCTCTGATACCACTTGTAGGATCGAAAATACGTTGATGGAGACTTCACCCCACGAAGGGTAACAATTGCGCGAGTCCATGAAGGGCTCCACCCACGAAGGGTCCATGAAGAAGCAACCTTGTCTATCCCACCATGGCCATCGCCCACGAAGGACTTGCCTCACTAGGGTAGATCTTCACGAATTAGGCGATCTCCTTGCCCGTACAAACTCCTTGGTTCAACTCCACAATCTTGACGGAAGCTCCCAAGTGACACCTAACCAATCTAGGAGACACAACTCTCCAAGAGGTAACAAATGGTGTGTTGATGATGAACTCCTTGCTCTTGTGCTTCAAATGATAGTCTCCCCAACACTCAACTCTCTCTCATAGGATAGGATTTGGTGGAAAGATGATTTGAGTAGAAAGCAACTTGGGGAAGGCTAGAGATCAAGATTTATGTGGTTGGAATGGAATATCTTGACCTCAACACAAGTGTAGGTGGTTCTCTCTCAGAAAATGTATGTTAGAAGTATAGGCATGTTCTAATGGCTCTCTCCACGAATGAAGAGTGGGTGGAGGGGTATATATAGCCTCCACACAAAATCTAACCGTTACACACAAATCACCAAACTCGATGGGACTGAATCATACAACTCGGTCAGACCGATTTAGTTCATAATGTGACCGTTAGGGTTTTTGGTGGGACCGACATGTCAACCGCTGGGAGCGATATCATTAGGGTTAGGGCATAACGTAATCTCGGTGAGACCGATTACACAAACTCGGTGAGACCGATTTTGGTAATAGGCTAACCAGAGAGTTGGTCAGGCAATCTCGGTGGGACCAATTCGCTCTTTCGGTAGGACCGAAACGTTATGAAAGGGAAACAGAGAGTTTGCATTGCAATCTCGGTGGGACCGATCGCTCATCTTGGTTGGACCGAAACATTACAAAAGGAAACAAAGAGATTACAATCCCATCTCGGTGAGACTGAGATCTCTATCGGTAGGACCGAAAAGACTAGGGTTTGTGGCAGTGGCTATGTCAAGTGAACTCGGTGGCGCCGGATAGATCAAATCGGTGGGGGCGAGTTTGACTTTTGGTTTGGGATATATTTGGATATGAGAAAGTAGTTGAGGGGTTTTGGAGCATATCACTAAGCATTTTGAGCAAGAACCTCATTAAGCAACACCTCAGCCCCTCTTAATAGTATTGGCTTTTCCTATGGACTCAATGTGATCTTGGATCACTAAAAATGAAATGTAGAGTCTTGTGCTTTGAGCTTGAGCCAATCCTTTTGTCCTTAGCATTTTGAGGGGTCCACTTTCCAATCCATGCCATGCCAAGCATTGAGCTTTTGCTGAAATATTTATCTTCAAGTAGCATTAGCTCAATGAGCTATATGTTGTTAGGAATTACCAAAACCACCCAGGGATAGTTGCACTTTCAAAAGGAGTTGTGGGCGTGGGTATATACATATTGCTTGACGTCACTAGTTGTTTCTTGATTCGGAAGTATTGTTGGATGAAGCGGCCTGGACCGACATTACATGATCGCATTGATGAGACTGGTTCTACCGACGTGCTTTGCACACAGGTGGCTGGAGGGTGTCAGTTTCTCCAACTTTAGTTGAATCGGATTCAATGAACATGGTTCTTTCTAAAGATCAAAAAGCAATCACTATACCGCGTTGTGGTTTTTGATGCGTAGGTAAGAACGGTTCTTGCTAAGCCCGTAGCAGCCACATAAAACTTGCAACAACAAAGTAGAGGACGTCTAACTTGTTTTTGCAGGGCATGTTGTGATGTGATCTAGTCAAGGCATGATTATATAAATTGTTGTATGAGATGATCATGTTTTGTAACACAGTTATCGGCAACTGGCAGGAGCCATATGGTTGTCTCTTTATTGTATGAATTGCAATTGCCATGTAATTGCTTTACTTTATCACTAAGCGATAGCGATAGTCGTGGAAGCAATAGTTGGCGAGACAACAACAATGCTACGATGGAGATCAAGGTGTCAAGCCGGTGACGATGGTGATCATATCGGTGCTTTGGAGATCGAGATCAAAGGCACAAGATGATGATGGCCATATCACATCACTCATATTGATTGCATGTGATGTTTATCCTTTATGCATCTTATTTTGCTTAGTACGGCGGTAGCATTATAAGATGATCTCTCACTAAATTTCAAGGTATAAGTGTTCTCCCTGAGTATGCACCGTTGCTACAGTTCATCGTGTCGAGACACCACGTGATGATCGGGTGTGATAAGCTCTACGTTCACATACAATGGATGCAAGCCAGTTTTGTACAAGCAGAATACTCGTGTTAAACTTGACAAGCCTAGCATATGCAGATATGGCCTCGGAACACTGAGCCCAAAAGGTCAAGCGTGAATAATATAGTAGATATGATCAACATAGTGATGCTCACCATTGAAAACTACTCCATCTCACGTGATGATCGGACATGGTTTAGTTGATATGGATCACGTGATCACGTAGATGATTAGAGGGATGTCTATCTAAGTGGGAGTTCTTAAGTAATATGATTAATTGAACTTTAATTTATCATGAACTTAGTACCTGATAGTATTTTGCATGTCTATGTTGTTGTAGATAAATGGCCAGTGCTATTGTTCCGTTGACTTTTAATGCGTTCATAGAGAAAGCTAAGTTGAAATATGATGGTAGCAACTACACGGACCAGTTCCGTAACTTGAGGATTATCCTCATTGCTGCACAAAAGAATTACGTCCTAGAAGCACTGCTAGGTGCCAAACCCGCTGCAGGAGCAACTCCAGATGTTATGAACACCTGGCAGAGCAAAGATGATGACTACTCGATAGTTCAGTGTGCCATGCTTTACGGCTTAGAACCGGGACTTCAACGACGTTTCGAATGTCATGGAGCATATGAGATGTTCCAGGAGTTGAAGTTAATATTTCAAGCAAATGCCCGGATTGAGAGATATGAAGTCTCCAATAAGTTCTCCAGCTGCAAAATGGAGGAGAATAGTTCTGTCAGTGAACACATACTTAGAATGTCTGGGTACCACAATCACTCGACTCAACTGGGAATTAATCTTTCGGTTGATAGTGTCATTAACAGAGTTCTTCAATCACTGCCACCAATCTACAAAGCTTTGTGTTGAACTATAATATGCAAGGGATGGATAAGAAAATTCCCGAGCTCTTCGCAATGCTAAAGGCTGCGGAGGTAGAAATCAAGAAGGAGCATCAAGTGTTGATGGTCAACAAGACCACCAGTTTCAAGAAGAAGGGCAAAGGGAAGAAAGGGAACTTCAAGAAGAACGGCAAGCAAGTAGCTGCTCAAGTAAAGAAGCCCAAGTCTGGACCTAAGCCTGAGACTAAGTCCTTCTACTGCAAAGGGACTGGCCACTGGAAGCAGAACTGTCCCAAGTATTTGGCGGATAAGAAGGATGGCAAAGTGAAAGGTATATTTACATGTTATTGATGTGTACATTGCTAATGCTCGCAGTAGCGCCTGGTATTTGATACTGGTTCTGTTGCTAATATTTGCAACGCGAAACATGGGCTATGGATTAAGCGAATATTGGCTAAGGACGAGGTGACGATGCACGTGGGAAATGGTTCCAAAGTCGATGTGATCGCCGTCGGCATGCTACCTCTAAATCTACCTTCGGGATTAGTTTTAGACCTAAATAATTGTTATTTGGTGCCAGCGTTAAGCATGAACATTATATCTGGATCTTGTTTGATGCGAGATGGTTATTCATTTAAATCAGAGAATAATGGTTGTTCTATTTATATGAGTAATATCTTTTATGGTCATGCACCCTTGATGAGTGGTCTATTTTTGTTGAATCTCGATAGTAGTGATACACATATTCATAGTATTGAAGCCAAAAGATACAAATTTAATAATGATAGTGCAACTTATTTGTGGCACTGCCGTTTAGGTCATATTGGTGTAAAGGGCATGAAGAAACTCCATGCTGATGGACTTTTGGAATCACTTGATTATGAATCACTTGATGCTTGCGAACCATGCCTCATGGGAAAGATGACTAAGACTCCGTTCTCTGGAACAATGGAGTGAGCAATAGACTTGTTGGAAATAATACATACTGATGTATGCAGTCTGATGAGTGTTGAGGCTCGCGGCGGTTATCGTTATTTTCTGACCTTCACAGATGATTTGAGCAGATACGGTTATATCTACTTGATGAAACATAAGTCTGAAACATTTGAAAAGTTCAAAGAATTTTAGAGTGAAGTGGAAAATCATCGTAACAAGAAAATAAAATTTCTACGATCTGATCGTGGAGGTGAATATTTGAGTTATGAGTTTGGTCTTCATTTGAAACAATGCAGAATAGTTTCGCAACTCATGCCACCTGGAACACCACAAGGAATCCAGATTTCACAAGAGAACCAAGCTTATCAAGAGATGCTTCAGTTCCATCTGCGATCAAGTCAAGGAGGGAGACATAGAGATCTGCAAGATACATACGGTTCTGAATGTTGCAGACCCGTTGACTAAGCCTCTCTCACGAGCAAAACATGATCAGCACCAACACTCCATGGGTGTTAGAATCATTACTATGTAATCTAGATTATTGACTCTAGTGCAAGTGAGAGACTGAAGGAAATATGCCCTAGAGGCAATAATGAAGTTGTTATTTATATTTCCTTATATCATGATAAATGTTTATTATTCATGCTAGAGTTGTATTAACCGGAAACTTAGTACATGTGTGAATACATAGACAAACAGAGTGTCCCAAGTATGCCCCTACTAGACTAGCTCGTTAATCAAAGATGGTTAAGTTTTCTAGCCATAGACATGTGTTGTCATTTGATGAACGAGATCACATCATTAGAGAATGATGTGATGGACTGATATGTCCATTTTGCATCATGCTTTTATATCGATATTTATTGCATTATGGGCTGTTATTACACATTATGTCAGGATACTTATGCCTATTCTCTCTTATTTTACAAGGTTTACATGAAGAGGGGGAATGCCGGCAGCTGGAATTCTAGGCTGGAAAAGGAGCAAATATTAGATACCTATTCTGCACATCTCCAAAAGTCCTGAAACTCCACGGGAATTATTTTCAGAATATATAAAAAATATTGGGCGAAAGAAGTACCAGAGGGGGGACACCCACCGTCCATGAGGGTGGGGGGGGGCGCCCTACCCCCTGGGTGCGCCCCCTTGCCTCGTGGACCCCCAGGTGGCCCTCCGATGCCCATCTTTGGCTATATGGAGTCTTTCACCAAGGAAAAAGTCATAAGCAAGCTCACGGGATGAAACTCTGCCGCCATGAGGCGGAACCTTGGCGGAATCAATCTAGGGCTCCAGCGGAGTTGTTCTGCCAGGGAAACTTCCCTCCGGGAGGAGGAAATCATCACCATCGTCATCACCAACGATCCTCTCATCGGGAGGGGGTCAATCTCCATCAACATCTTCACCAGCACCATCTCATCTCAAACCCTAGTTCATCTCTTGTATCCAATCTTTGTATCCAAACCTCAGATTGGTACCTGTGGGTTGCTAGTAGTGTTGATTACTCCTTGTAGTTGATGCTAGTTGGTTTACTTGGTGGAAGATCATATGTTCAGATCCATTATGCATATTAATACCCCTATGATTATGAACATGAATATCATTTGTTAGTAGTTATGTTTGTTCCTGAGGACATGGGAGAATATTGCTATAAGTAGTCATGTGAATTTGGTATTCGTTCGATATTTTGATGAGATGTATGTTGTCATCCCTCTAGTGGTGTCATGTGAACGTCGACTACATGACACTTCACCATTGTTTGGGCCTAGAGGGAAGCATTGGGGAGTAATAAGTAGATGATGGGTTGCTAGAGTGACAGAAGCTTAAACCCTAGTTTATGCGTT
>NC_057812.1:150328978-150361593 GCF_018294505.1 Triticum aestivum
GTTTACATGAAGAGGGGGAATGCCGGCAGCTGGAATTCTAGGCTGGAAAAGGAGCAAATATTAGATACCTATTCTGCACATCTCCAAAAGTCCTGAAACTCCACGGGAATTATTTTCAGAATATATAAAAAATATTGGGCGAAAGAAGTACCAGAGGGGGGACACCCACCGTCCATGAGGGTGGGGGGGGGGGCGCCCTACCCCCTGGGTGCGCCCCCTTGCCTCGTGGACCCCCAGGTGGCCCTCCGATGCCCATCTTTGGCTATATGGAGTCTTTCGCCAAGGAAAAAGTCATAAGCAAGCTCACGGGATGAAACTCTGCCGCCATGAGGCGGAACCTTGGCGGAATCAATCTAGGGCTCCAGCGGAGCTGTTCTGCCAGGGAAACTTCCCTCCGGGAGGAGGAAATCATCACCATCGTCATCACCAACGATCCTCTCATCGGGAGGGGGTTAATCTCCATCAACATCTTCACCAGCACCATCTCATCTCAAACCCTAGTTCATCTCTTGTATCCAATCTTTGTATCCAAACCTCAGATTGGTACCTGTGGGTTGCTAGTAGTGTTGATTACTCCTTGTAGTTGATGCTAGTTGGTTTACTTGGTGGAAGATCATATGTTCAGATCCATTATGCATATTAATACCCCTATGATTATGAACATGAATATCATTTGTTAGTAGTTATGTTTGTTCCTGAGGACATGGGAGAATATTGCTATAAGTAGTCATGTGAATTTGGTATTCGTTCGATATTTTGATGAGATGTATGTTGTCATCCCTCTAGTGGTGTCATGTGAACGTCGACTACATGACACTTCACCATTGTTTGGGCCTAGAGGGAAGCATTGGGGAGTAATAAGTAGATGATGGGTTGCTAGAGTGACAGAAGCTTAAACCCTAGTTTATGCGTTGCTTCGTAAGGGGCTGATTTGGATCGATATGTTTCATGCTATGGTTAGGTTTACCTTAATACTTTTGTTGTAGTTGCGGGTGCTTGCAATAGGGGTTAATCATAAGTGGGATGCTTGTCCAAGTAAGGACAATACCCAAGCACTGGTCCACCCACATATCAAATTATCAAAGTACCGAACGCGAATCATATGAACGTGATGAAAACTAGCTTAACGATAATTCACATGTGTCCTCAAGAGCGCTTTCCTTCATATAAGAGTTTGTCCAGGCTTGTCCTTTGCTACAAAAAGGATTGAGCCATCTTGCTGCACCTTATTCACTTTATTTACTTGCTACCCGTTACAAATTATCTTATCACAAAACTATCTATTACTGACAATTTCAGTGCTTGCAGAGAATACCTTACTGAAAACTGCTTATCATTTCCTTCTGCTCCTCGTTGGGTTCGACACTCTTACTTATCGAAAAGGCTACGATAGATCCCTACACTTGTGGGTCATCAAGACTCTTTTCTGGCGCCGTTGCTGGGAGTGAAGCGCCTTTGGTAGGTGGAATTTGGTAAGGAAAAATTTATATAGTGTGCTGAAATTTACTGTTACTTGTTACTATGGAACATAATCCTTTGAGGGGCTTGTTCGGGGTATCTTCACCCCGACCTGTGGAGAAAAGAGTTGCTCCTCAACCTACTGAACCTACTGAAAATGTTTACTTTGAAATTCCTTCGGGTATGATAGAGAAACCGCTAGCTAATCCTTTCACAGGTGATGGAACATTACATCCCGATTTGCACCTAATCTATGTGGATTAAGTTTGTGGATTATTTAAGCTTGCAGGTATGCCTGAGGATGTTATCAAGAAGAAGGTCTTCCCTTTATCTTTGAAGGGAGATGCATTTACATGGTTGAGGCTATGTGATGATATTGGATCATGGAACTACCAACGATTGAAATTGGAATTTCATCAGAAGTTTTATCCTATGCATCTTGTTCATCATGATCGTAATTATATATATAATTTTTGGCCTCGCGAAGGAGAAAGCATCGCTCAAGCTTGGGGGAGGCTTAAGTCAATGTTATACTCATGCCCCAATCATGAGCTCTCAAAAGAAATGCTTATTCAAAATTTTTATGCTCGGCTTTCTCTCAGTAATCGCTCCATGCTCGATACTTCTTGTACTAGATCTTTTATGATGAAGACTATTGAATTCAAATGGGATTTATTGGAAAGAATTAAATGCAACTTTGAAGATTGGGACCTCAACGAAGGTAAGGAGTCAGGTATAACACCTAAGTTTGATTGTGTTAAATCTTTTATGGATACCGATGCTTTCCGTGAATTTAGCACTAAATATGGACTTGACTCTGAGATAGTAGCTTATTTCTATGAATCCTTTGCTACTCATGTTGATCTCCCTAAGGAGAAGTGGTTTAAATATAATCCTCCCATTGAAGTAAAAGTAGTTGCACCTATTCAAGTTGAAGAAAAGACTATCACTTATAATGATCCTATTGTTCCTACTGCTTATATTGAGAAACCACCTTTCCCTGTTAGAATAAAGGATCATGCTAAAGCTTTAACTCTGGTCAACAAGAGTAATATTAAGACACCCAAACCTCCTGAACAAATTAAAGTTGAACCTAGTGTTGCTATGGTTAAAGATCTCTTGGTTGATAATATTGATGGGCATGTTATTTACTTCTGCAATGAATCTGCTAGAATTGCTAGACACTACAAAAAAAGACACATCCGTGACATTTTGGTCCGAACGAATTTTTTTCTGTCATACATATGACACTTCTATGATGATAATTGTGACAAAACCCGGTATCATCATAGATGTGGTGGGCTCCTACTTCTATGACAAAAAATCATGACAAAAATGGGCTTTTCATCTTGGGCGGGCTGGAGACGCAGCTGCATGACATTCTTTGGGCCGTCCATGACGGAAAAAACCATGGTAGATGCGAGGGCGAGGAAAATTTCAGGGAGTTCCCGATTACTATGGGAGGTCGGGGGCCGAGCGATGCGCGTTTCTCTCGTACACGTACGCGCGTGTGTGCGAGGCATTGGCTCTAAATGAACCCGAGCGAGGCGTTGGGCTCTAACTGAACCCGAGCGATTGCACTGCAGGCTACGCGTTACTGAACCCGAGAAATCGATCGATGGCTGTTAACTGAACCCGATCGAGCGATTCCTTCGCTACTGCTGCTAACTGAAGTCGATCGATGCTGCATCTGGGATGAACAGTGAGCATTGCGGGAGGTTTTGGATGAACAGTGAGCGGTGGCGTTGCCTCTGGATGAACAGGACCCCATGGTGTGGTGGAGGTCTGGATGAACAGTAGACGGTGGAGGGGTGCCCGTGGAGGAGTGGTTGAACAGGACCCCGTGGTGTGGAGGGCTGGATGAACAGTAGACGGTGGAGGGGTGCCTGTGGAGGGGTGGTTGAATAGGACCCCATGGTGTGGAGGGCTGGATGAACAGTAGACGGTGGAGGGGTGATTGAACAGTAGCCAGTGGAGTAGCACGCGGTGGAGGCTGGATGAACAGGAGCCCGTGGAGGCTGGAGGAGGTCGACGGTAGCCCGTGGAGGCTGGAGGAGGTCGACGGTGGAGATGAACAGTATCTCGTGGAGTCCTGTTTTGCGGTGTGCCACACCCCTCCCGATGAACAGGACCCCCATTTTGACTGTAGCGCTCCAACACAAGTCTGTTTCGTTCGTTTTGCGGTACGCCACACCCCTCCCGATCAACAGGACCCTCGTTTCGACCGTAGGAGGTCTGTTTCGTCCGTTTTGCGGTACGCCACACCCCTCCCGATCAACAGGACCCCCATTTCGATCGTAGGAGGTCCGTTTCCTCCGTTCTGTGGTACGCCAGGCCTCGTTTCCATTGGCTGTTCCGTCCAAGCACTCCCGATGAACACGACCATGCATTCTATTCTGACCCAGCCGGTTGGCTCCCACGCATTTCGTTGCCTCCCGATGAACACGACGCATTCCGTTGCCTCCACATGAACACGACGCAATCCTTTGCCTCCCCATGAACACGACGCATTCCGTTGCCTCCCCATGAACACGACAACAACGTTGTTTCTCCATTCCGACCCAGCCATGTACACGAGCCCTGGCCTTACGTATGCGCGAGTAGGCGTTCGAGACCCCGCCCGTATGTACACATACGTTGCCGTATTTTCTTTCTTGCACCCTGGCCGCTGTACGTACGTGCACATGCTACGTGCGCGCCTCTACTACGACACGTGCGCGCCTCTACTATGACACGTGCGCACCTCTATATCGACCAGTATGTACGTACACGTTCGCGACCAGAATGACAATGCTACGTACGCTTCGACCAGGTGGGTCCCGACTGTCAGGCACTTCCTTGCGTGCGAAGATGTAGCTGGTGGGTCCCAGCAGTCAGGGGGGGCGAATGGTTTTGTTTTTGTTTTTGCCCGGACGCACTTCCTTGCGTGCGAAGGTGTAGCTGGTGGGTCCCAGCAGTCAGGGGGAAACGTTTTTTTCATGAAATACGGTGGCCCGTCCGGTGGGTCCCCGCTGTCAGGTGGAGGAATAATTATTTTGCACGTAATAAGAAGGCACTTCCTTGCTGCGGCCGTGGACCCAGATGTCAGCCTCTCCACGTACAGTCCACGTCCGATGGAAGCCGTTACTTGACCATGTTGACCATGCCACGCTGAGAGCACCAGGGCGGTGGACGACGGCGAGGCCTAGGAAGGGGACGATGCGGAGCCGGGGAAGACGCGGTAGTGGATGCCCACGCGTAGAGGAGTATGAGGATTCACTGGTTTGGTGCGGTGTGAGGCTGCCGTCGCCGTAGAATAACAGGGGGGTGTGGGTGAGTAGAGGGATAGCCTGGCCAGTGGTGGGAGTAGTAGGGGCGGTGAGGCCTCCGCCGCATCGCAGCCGGCCACGGGAGGCAGGAGCACGAGGCACGACCGGCGCTGGTTTGGGTGGCTGGAGCAAGAAGACCAAAGGTTGAAGAAGCACTACGGCCGTTGGATGGACATCGTACGGTCACTGGAGCTAAAATCATGCATATTGACTAAGTTGACAAAGCTCTCCGTCCCCGTCAACTTAGTAGGCCCACAAGTCAGTCTGCCACTATACTGGGTCCCAACTAACAGGGGGAGTATTCATTTTTTTTGTGCGTAATAAGGAGGCACTTCCTTGCGTGCGAAGATATAGCTGGTGGGTCCGAGCTGTCAGTGGCGGTAACGTTTTTTTCACGAAATACAGAGGCCCTTTCAGTGGGTCCCTGATATCAGGTGGAGGAATCATTATTTTGCGCGTAATAAGGAGGCATTTCCTTGCGTGCGGCCGTGGACCCAGCTGTCGGACTCTCCACGTACAGTCCACTTCAGATGCATGTCGGTCATTGACCACGTTGACTAGGCCGTGTCGAGAGCACAAGGGTGGTGGACGACGGCGAGGCCTAGGAAGGGAACGACACGGAGGCAGGGAAGACTCGGCATTTGTTTCCCATGCGGAGGGGAGTACGACTGTACGAGGGTTTACTGGTTCGTCTGCCATCGCCGAAGAATAACAGTAGGTGTGGGTGAGTAGAGGGATGGCTAGGCCAGCGATGGGAGTACGGTGAGGCGGTGAGGCCTACGCGGCAGCAGAGCCGGCCGCGGGGAGGAGGGAGCAGGCAGTCCCGCCGACGCTTGTTTGAGCGGCTGGAGCAGGAAGAGCAGAGATTGAAGAAGCACGACGGCCGTTGGATCGATACCGTACGATCACTGGAGCTAGAATCGTTCATATTGACTAAGTTGACAAAGCCCTCCGTCCCCGTCAACTTAGTAGGCCCACAAGTCAGCCTCCCACCATGGTGGGTCCCAGCTAGTAGGGGGGTATTCATTTTTCTATGCATAATAAGGAGGAACTTCTGGTGGGTCCGAGCTGATAGCGGGGGGAACTTTTGTTTCGCGAAATGCGGTGGTCCGTCCGGTGGGTCCCAACAGTCAAGGGCAAACGTTTTTTTTGCGAAATACGGTGGCCCGTCCGGTGGGTCCCAGCAATAAGGGGGGAAACTTTTTTTTCCGTGAAATATTGGTGGCCCGTCCGGTGGGTCCCTGCTGTCAGGTGGAGGAATAATTATTTTGCGCGTAATAAGGAGGCACTTCCTTGCGGCTGCCGTGGACCCAGCTGCCAGCCTCTCCACGTACAATACTCTTCCAATGGAAGTCGGTCGTTGACCACATTGACCACGCCACGCCGAGAGCAGCACGGCGATGGACGACGGCGAGGCCTAGGAAGGGGACAACATGGAGCCGGGGAAGACGCGGCAGTGGATGCCCACGCGGAGAGGAGTACGAGGGTTCACTAGTTCGGCTGCGGTGTGAGGCTGCCATCGCCACAGAATAACAGGGGGAGTGGGTGAGTGAAGGGATGGCCTAGCCAGCGGTGGGAGTAGTATGGGGACGGTGAGGCCTCTGCGACAGCACATCCGGCCACGGGAGGCAGGAGCATGCGGCACAACCGGCGCTGCTTTGGGCGGCTGGGGCAAGAAGACCAGAGGTTGAAGAAGCACTACGGCCGTTGGATGGACATCGTTGACCACGCCGTGCCGAGAGCACCAGGGCGGTGGACGACGGCGAGGCCTACGAAGGGAACGACACGGAGCCGGGGAAGACACGGCAGTGGCTGCCCACGCGGTGGAGAGTACGAGGGTTGACTGGTTCTGCTGCCGTCGCTGGAAAATAACAGGAGGTGTGGGTGAGTAGAGGGATAGACAGGCCAGGGATGCGAGTATGATGGGGCCGTGAGGCCTGCCCGGCAGCACTGCCGGCCACGGGAGGCGGGAGCAGGTGGTTCCGACGGTGCTGGTTTGGGCGGCTGGGGCAGGAAGATCAGAGACTGAAGAAGAACGATTACCGTTAGATTGACATCTAACGGTCTGACGTTGGTAGAGTCGATTGTTGACTAAGTTTCTTTTTTGAGAAACCTTGTGTACGCATGAACTTAGTAGGCCCACAAGTCAGCCTCCAAATCTGTGGCAGACAACATAAAGCCCATTTGCTATTTTTTATAATTTGTAGCCCATTTGCTAATTCTTAAGTAATTTATTACAGCCCATTTTCTGCCCAGGACCACGGTCAAAAAGTTCAACCTTATTTTGCATATTTCGGTGGAGTGCGAACTGTTGTAATCCCGAAAGGATAAACATTTTTTAAGAACTTATTGATTTGCCAAAAAAATCGTTTTGTTTTTGTAAGCAAATAAGACGTGGGACAATTGAGTTGGTTTAAGGGAAAACCAGTGGTAAAAAAATCAGCGCTGGGTGGGAAAAAACAACAAAAATAAGGATGTAAATAGAAAAAGGGAATTTTATGTGTTTTCAATATAATGATACGTTTATATGAACTACTAAAACTATAGGTAGAGATTAGAAAACGGATGTAGGGCATGCATTTCAAGAGGAAAATAGAACTGGGCTATGTGTTTGATTCAGTAAAAAAACTGCCCGCGGATGTTGTAAGACAAAATATAACTAACGATGGCGGGCCAGAGGCCAGTAGATAACTGCTGGATCTTTGTGCCCTGTTGTCGTCATGGGCTGGGCCTGTTAAAACAAAACCAACCCTGGGCAGTCTACAACCCAGTTGAAACTTGCTCAACCTGAAAAAACAATATACGTGCTCAATAAACAAGAGAATTCTGCAAGTACAGACTGATAACTGGGATGCAACATGGATTTTTTTATCGTGATAATAAGTGCATGCACTTGTTTCGAAAAAAATGGAGAACTGGGAATTCGAACAACGGGTGCTTATGCTACCCATCAAATAAAAATCAGGTGCCTGAAAATTCGTTTCGAAACAAATGATTTAGCTTTATATCCACGTCGACCCTCGGCATGATGGTTGGAAGGAAATGCAAGTTCATACCAAAAGATCGTTAACAACAATACCAACTTGCGGACGACAAGGTAGTACAACTACCAATACCAAAATAACTTATAATCTTTTTACTCCTGGCCCTAGTGTTCGTCTGGTAGAAAATCTTGCAGAGGACCAGCTCCCGCTCCTTCTCTTTCTCTAGGTCCCCGAGGTGGTACTGGTGCATCACCCAGTTGGTCCTCTGCTGGTCGAAGTTCTTGTTGATGTGCAGCACCAGAACCTTTTTTGCTGCCCATCTGCCGGTCGTTGACCATCACCGGCAAGGTATTGCCGGTCTTGTGCCACATCGCGTGCATGCCGCACTCCGACTGTATCTTGCGACGCGTCCACGTGCCCCTTTTGAACGCCCTGGAATTGCGCTGGAAGAAATGCTTCCTTAGGCCACTCAGTGTGATACCTGCAGTATTGTGGAATACAGGTTTTAGTGCACCTAGTTGTCATTTTCATAACATCTTTAGCATGTTGCAGTCACTTGTTTCACTTTTTATTAACTGTCAAATTGTAATTGCTTCACCAGGTCTGCGTCTAAAAAGAAAAATAGAGCTATAAACAAAGGAATATGTTTGTGCAAGTAGACGGCCGATCGATGTCTTACCTGGAAGTTTCTCAGGTTGGGTGTAGCATATGTCGTGCTCGCTGTCGATGGTTGGTATGAACAAATCGATGAGAGAGACTGAAATCTCGCGCTGTCAGCACTCACTTTGGCCTCAAGGTGCTCGATCAGCTCCTGATCCGTGGGATCGAACTTGACGCCAGTCGGCAGCACCGGCCAATCCTTCTTCGACTTGCATCGGTAATTCCAGTTATATGGTACTCAATGTATGATCAATCGACTGTTTTAAGTGAATGATGAAAGATTTCGACAGATAAGTGGTACTCCAAATCTGAAGTCCAGAATAACCGAACACGCCGCAGGGATTCTTGTGTCACCTCACGCGCAGCGTGTTGTCACGCCAATTCAATGTGTGGACATGATGAATAATTTGACCGACGTATACTAGTACTGCTACTGTACTACTGACTAGTCGTATTTAGTGTCACAATTTATACATAGGTTTAACTAACAAGTACGCACTTTAAGCCTAACTGATATATATAATATGGCTTCTGCACAGCATCTCCATCATCATTATCAGTACATCCTATGCAGGTGAGTTAGGATGCACTTGATCCCAGGAAGGTATCTATCCTTCAAACCATAGGAGTGCTTCAAACTAACAACAATACATAATATCCAACAAAAGAGGGTCGTGCTACAGCAGCAGAATACATGGCTCAGTCTAGATATCAGCACGAATCAAGTTGTGCATATTTGCTGTTGGCATGAACCACATCACCGCATGTCAGGTAAAGCCATCCATCGCATGGTAGCTTGATGCCTTTCACACACTGAAGATTATCTGGCAACAAGCTGTGTCGACGAATCTCTGGATATGGTGATTCATGAAACCCATGGTATGATGTGTAAACACAGCCCCCCCCCTCGCGAATGGAGGTTGCATAGCACAGTAATCATCGCTGGTGATATGATCGATGATTGGTTGGATGATCGGATAATTGAGCCCGAGGAACAAGGAGTGATTGCCGAGGCTGTAAACCCGCCTCCAGTTGAATACGCCTGGCCCAACGGAGCTGGGATCTTTCTCGAACACGAAGTAGCCATAGCCATCAATGTCACGAACGCCCCATGCATTATACTGCATGTGGTTTGATGTAATGGTTTGGTCAATTTGGTACGTGTGAATGAGCATCAAATGACCGCCGTCAGTTGAACGGGCGATAAACCACCACCCATCGGCTGGTATGATTCCAGGTCCTGGAATCATGAAGGCCAGCGCATTTGCGTCTGCTGCAACAATTCAAACTGGAGACCAAAAGGACAAAAATAAACAATCACGTTCAGAGTATGTGTGGAATTAAGATTATTATAACAGTGACACATATCATAGACAGAGAATTGCAATGCCGTGGTCATAATCATATCCCAAGTTAAAAAAATAAGCCAATGGCTTTCATATTCTAGCAATATGTCATGGTTCAAACATCATGTAACAATGAGAGGAAAACATCTATGACAGCGCCTACTCATATTCTACCATAGCACTTACTACTACTGTTCTCATATCAACTCTAAGCAATAACATGCGTTGTTATAAAAATCTTGTAAACAAGAGTAACATATAGCAATCATGATGTTATGCTCATAATATGTATTCTAACAATCATTAGATGCCAATTGTTCTAATATCAACTCTAACAATAACATGTGTGGTCATAAAAATCTAGGAAATGAGAGGAACATATAGCAATGATGTGGTTATAGACATGCTATGCATTCTAAATTTGTAACAAATGAACAGACAGTCGTATTCATAAGGTAAAGATGAGATGAGATAGAACAATTACACGACGATAGATTCCACTAGTACAGGCAGGCAATCTGTTCGTCGACCGCGTAAACGATGCCATCGTGCACTATAGCATTAGATAGAAATGTTGCCTCAACAGGATTGATGATGAGCCATAACCATGTATGGCGACCGGATTCTAGATAGACTAATCCCATGTTGAACAAGGCAATGAGCTTGTAATCCATGTAGTCTTCTGATGGTGTGGGCACTTCGCAGATTACAACTTTCTGCAAATAGAGGTCGAGCCAAAAGCTTGACGCGTCTCGTGCGTAGTAGGCAGGAGTGTCCGGCGGGCCGCGAGGCTCGATGGTGGCGGTATCCAACGATGGAAGGGTGATCTCTTGCTGGGTGTAGATATCCATGAGACGCCACGGACTACCAATGTAGTGGATGAGGACGATCCAGTTGGCCTTCATGCCCGCCCAGTAGTGGCCGCGCATGAAGGACAGGTGGACGGGTAGTGGTAGTATGTCGAGGGGCACCACGGCAACCTCCGTAGGATCGTCAAGTCGGTGTCTGGGCCACCTGCGAGGATCGGGCATCAGCAAGCAGGGTGTCTTGAAAAGAGCCGTCCGGTTGTAGATGAGTAGATGGTACAAAGACACCGAGCATGCGGCCAGACGGACGGTGGTGAGTAGGTCCATACGACTACAAATCTGCTCCAAGAGAACATTGGGAAGGGAATTCCAATCGCGGCTCTACGTGTTAGTCGGTTCTGCCATTGGGGTTTTCGGTGCCTGTGAGCCAGCGGGGAAGTGGATTCGGGCGGGCGAGCGAAGAAGCTTCTCCTCGTGTGGCCGAGCAGTGAGCGGGGGGATATGGTACGCGCGAGCTACCAAGGAAGATGGCACGGGCGGGCGAGCAGTGAGCGGGGGTAAATGGTGTGCGGCCGACAATGGGGAGGAGAGGAGGAAGAAGAGAGGAGGAAGAAGAAGAGAGGAGGAAGAAGAGTGGAAGACGGGGAACAAAGTGCATTCAATCTCAATTCTACTAGTACTACTACCAGGATATACCGTCCTTCGGAGTGTAAATAGTTACACCGATGACATGTGGGTCTACCACAACAGGGCCCATATGTCAGTTAATGGAGGACAGAGGTGCGTATGCGTATTTGCGGAAGCGTGCTCTACTGGCAAACATGATGACAGTACTGGGTAAGGCTGATTTAGTAACACCAACACGCTGGTTTAGCTTATTAATTACGTGTCCCATCTGCTGCAGCGTGTATTGTCACTTCACTGCGAAGACTAGTTGAATAGTTCTCTCTGACCGAGATGGGGAATAATGGATCGCGAGGACTTCCTTTCTATAGTATCCCTATGCCTCGCTCACTTCACTCATTTTGCTCCGTACCTAGTCACTTGTTGAAATCTGTAGAAAGACAAATACTCCGTATTTGGGAACAGAGGAAGGCTTTTACTCCGTACTATTTGGGAACAGAGGGAGTATCACCATATGGAGGGAACAGAGGAAACTTGAAATATGAACATGTCAATGGGAGGGAGTAAGCCCCATGTATGCATGCATGCAACATGCAACACTCACACGTACACATGGACGCACGCAACACTCACGCACCCATGCGGCACACAACACACGATGCAACACACACGCTCACGCTCAAGTGCTCAACCTACTCCCTTCGTCCGTGAAAGACTGTACATTTAGAGATTTACACATTGACCAGGGCATAATTAACGCCCAAAAGTAATAGACTTATGTGTGCATGCGACCATTGAGATAAGAAGATAAAATGAAGGTTGTTGCATGCTGTAATTAAGGATAGACATGTAGCCTATACCTACAGCACAAGTTGGTGCATTAGTCAATCAATATCGATTTAGATTAAAGGCTAAATGCATTGGAAGTGTAGATGTACATCATGTACTACACTCTTTGTTTTATAGGCGATGTACACTCTTTGTTGGAAGACCGAGGGAGGACACGTGCATGCACTCACATACACAGCCAGGGCGGTTCGCGCGCAAGGGTTGGACTCGTGTCGCGCCTGCGTAAAGTTTTGTTTAACTGATTTGTTTGCTCTGCCAACTAACAGGTGGGACCCAGAGACCAGGTGACAATTTAACCAGTCAACAAAGTGCCACGTCGACTATGTGGCCGGTCAGTAGGGTGCAATACGATGCTCTACGATGAGCTAGTGATAGTATAATCGCCGCAAAACTATATATAGTGACCGTAAAGAGCGTATTGTTACATACGTTGACCGCCAGTGTATTTTTATCATTTAAAATTAAGCCATATTAATCGGAAAGGACGCAGTATGGACTACTACTACTAGTACTAGTACTGCTTTGATGTGTCCCGTCAACTCGCCGAACGAGGAGAAGCTTGCTTACTACGCCTCTCCCTCGCCCATGCGCGCGGTGGTTCGCAAGACGAGGAGAGGGTTTTGAATACAACACCCTCTCCCTCCCCTCTCCCTCGCCCTCGCGGTGGACGTGCAGCAGTTCAATCGGTGTCAGATTGCCAGAAGCATATTGTACTGTAGTATCATCATTGTTGGACCTTCCGAAGAGGCAAAGAGCCAAGTGCAAGGTTCACACGAGTACAAACTGTTGAACCTCCCGAAGAGGCAAGAGCCAAGCGCAAGGTTTTATAGGAGTTGTCATCCTAGTAGGAGTATACTACAACTATAGCGAACGATGCTACTGTATGATGCCGCCACGTCACGTATATCCAAAGCTGTGCCACCTTTTTTCTCAAAGAGCATGTTGGAGCCCGTGCAACAACCACACAAGTTGCACGTACACATAACCCATTTACTAGTAATAAATTCTAAAGAACAAATGCCAGTATGCCACACAAGTTCATCTCCAATTCATGTGATAAATTTGTGCACGACTAGTCTACATATATTCACAGCGCTACCGTTCACAATTACCGTACTCCACTTACACATTATAGATGGGCTACATGTCCTCCTCCAGGTTTCAGTCCCAGGTGTTCTTCATGGATGGCACGATCCATAGCGGTGGGCAACGGGAATCATTGTTGCAGCTTTCTAGTCCGGTTCCACACGATGGAGACTCATCCAAGCTGAAGCGGCATAAATCAGGGATAGCGTGTCCCAGCATGTCGTTCATCCGGTAGTGCGCACTGAAGACACAACCATGCTTCATGAACGGCATGCCTTCCATGTCATGCACGGAAGGTGGCATCCGCTTCACAATGGGGTAGCTGTCCCTGATGAAAAGCGAGTACTCTCCAAGAGTGTTCCTCGGCACCCACGTAGCATCACGGGGGTCGAACTCAACGTCGTTCATCTGGTACACACGGCATCCCAGATCTGGACACTTGGTGACGTACATAGTCATGGTCCAGGCATAATAATGTTGTGGTCAAATATGGCGGTCAGTAATACTGTGCAGCAAATAGTACTACTCCGGTATAGAGGAAGTAAAATAACCAGCGTATTATATATAGCCACTCTTGGCTACATGGATGAGATAGTAAGACATGGAAAAACAAAAATGGTGGCAGCTAGTGGGTTCAAGTCTTCAAGGGCCTAGCTAGCTATACGCGTCCTCCAAGGTAAAAAGTACTCCTACTAGTACTACAAAGTATACTACTAGTACAACAATGAAAGAGAAGGCGAGAGGGTTAAAAATGGAATACTTGGGTAGATGGTGACGGTCCGATCATGGTAGATTGTGTGACCATGCTGCACATCAGTGGTACCATGGCTAACGACTGCTAAGATAGTTGATCCCAATATGCCAAAGTCAGCTACAAGGTTCCAGGTTAGACTGAATCGCGGATGCAAATGCACATCCAGGATCGGCGATCTTATTTTGATCGGGGGATGACTGGTCCCTGCAAAATAATGGAGTACCGTTAGGGATGTAAATGATGGTTTGTGCATTCCGTTTGTAATCTCCCGTACCGTAGGATGGCAACCAGATGAAACAAGTCCCCTGGTTTGTCACCGCGAAGATGCGGCCTAGATGGTGCACGACATCTTCGAACGTGTAGGGGCACAAATCTGCCGCCGCCAACATGCGCCAGCCTCTGCCGTTACTACCTGTTGCATTGATGGCAATCCTTATGTCAAACACCGCGATGAGAGAGTAATCGTCGTAGCCGCGTCACTTTGTCGGCGGGTCCGCAATTGCTATCTTCTTCAATCTCATGTAGGCATCATCATACGTATTCAAGCCCAGCCAGTCCGGAAGGCCGATCCCAATGGTGGAGAAGGGGTCTACCGGAACGGCCGCACTGCTGTGGATGTTGTGCAAAATGATGGTGGTATTCGGCCGGAGGTATGCAAGCCAATCTTCGTTGGCACCGACCCAGACCTATATATAAGACGGTGGGCAGAGGAGAAATTACGGGATGGAAATGGAATAACTAAGTACTACATGATCAAACTCCATTACTGACCTGCTCATCGGACAAAATCTGACTACCTCTCAACATCGTTAACTCTAGCGGAGTCAACGTGCAACCATGGCCAGGGAGCGGTGGACTGTTCGAAGGATTGTCCCATAGAAGAGCCTTCTCCTCGAGGACACATGGAAGACCAACAAGCATGGCCTTTTCCCAAGCCTGTTTAAGTAGCATCTTGAAAAAGTTGGTGCAGGAAGCACCGAGTCTTGCGGCGGTGAGGACGTCAGAGCGGCGTGCGATTTCTCCTAGAGGATCGTCGTCCAAGGTCTCCCAGCCCCGACGAGGAGGAGAACCGCCTGGCGAATCCATGGGAGCAGCGACGAACTGCCTTCTCTTCAGGGGGGAGGGGAACTGGCGAGGAGGAGATAAGAGCGTAGTAACCGCAGGGCCTCGTCCCTTCCAACTATAGATCGTTCCTCGGCGAAGGGGTGAGGCTATTATTTACTACTAGTACTAGCATTATGGAACGTTATGGGATTGCATTATACTATAAATAATAGCACTAGTAAGAAATTTTTGGCACTAGGTAGTAGTTTTTGGCGTGGATTAAGAAATTTTGGGTATGTTTTTGCCATTTTGTGTACATGCCAACTAGTGTCAAAAAACGTCTTACATTATGTGACAGAGGAGTACGTACTCGTACTGTAGCAGTACTAGTACTACTTTTCTCAACTAGTAGTGCGATGTACTGTACTTCTAGTCTAGTCTAGTATAGTGCACCAGTTTTGAACTCTTGAATCTCAGGGCCAAGGAGCTACAGTTGGAAGTGGAGGGTACTACTGTTCTCTAGAACCATCGTTGTACTATCAATGCAGGGGAAGTACACCTACGTAGTGGCCTAGTGGGTACTCTCGGTGCTCTATTCAGCCACTCCTCTCACATAGCTGGCCTACTCAGCCACTCCTCTCATGCACACACTAGCATCCTATTTATCAGTGACGGTTACTGCAGGGGCAGAACATTTGAGTTATTTGATACAGCGAGACTAGGCTTTTCGCTTCCATTTGTGGAGGTGTAATGGATCTCGTCGAACTTTGTTAGTAGTTCCTTCTTTATGAATGAGATGAAGCAAAACTTTTGCCTCCATTTAAAAAAACACGTCAAGAGGAATTTCTTTTATAGTAGAGCCGATAATGGAGTGAAGTCCATGCATGCAACGCCACAAGCTACAGAGTAGTAGTAGAGCACTTTATGTACAGAGCCATATTGCACAGTTCCCAATGCCCCGCCAGGCTTTTCCGGCTCCTTGGGCTTAATTGGGAGGCGCTAGTTTAAATATGCTACTAGCTGATGAGGAAGCTGCAAGAGAGGTGCGGCTAGGGCGAGCATGCGAGCCACGGGATGTTGGGAAGGAAAAACCCGTTCACGTGGCTAGGCTGTCTACTGCACACAGATTGTGGGGCCGCACGTCCGTTTGACTTCAAAACTCAAACTACCCATGTAAAATATTGGCTCGCAGCGAAGTGTAGTAGTACTCTTTTTTTAAAAGGCCGCCATGCGTTCGGCCGGGATCGAACCCACAAAATGAGGTATACACTCCTGCGACCACTAGTAGTACTCGTTGGAGTACAACACAACCTAGAATCGCCTTTTGTCGCTAGTAGTACATACATTGTTCCTTACAAGAAACCCCTAAGAGCATGGTTAATAGTATAGCTAGCTGCTGGCTATAAGCCAGTGCCATGTCATCTACAGCCCATCTTATAGCCAACATGTACAATAATAGATCAAAAGGGTGTACTACTTTTTTATTATGTGGCCCACTTCTCATTCTCACAAAGTGCCTAGGAGCACGTGCTAGAGCTGGCTCTTCACGAAGAGCCCGCTTACCTTCTCTCTCCTCTCCTCTTTCCTCCAACTAAGCAGAAATATACTAGTTTATTTCTTATAGTCAGCTGACTCAGCTCTATTGTACTTGCTCTAATAATGCAAGAAACCACTAAAATGCCAAGAAACTACTACCACTTGCATACGTGGCAGACTTAAGACAAGACTACCTTATCAACCATTGTACATGCTCTTACCAACAAAAATCCTTGAGTGACCTCCTACCTCCGGCTCGTCCACCTAGTCATCCTCGGCCATGGGACGCAGCTACCGCCGTCGGCAGAAGGCGAGGTCAAAACCGCCGGCGGTGCGGCCCATGTTGCGGCAGCCTGGATGCCAGCTTCGTCCGGCGCTCGTGGCCGCTAGCTAGCCAAGATAGCTCCATCCAGCTACTCGTCTGCAAGGTTTGCTAGCTAGATTGGCACGGCAGTGCGGTGGCTTGCTCGCGCGCGTCGCGCTAAGGCCAGCCATATGGCTCGAGCAAAGGCCAGTGCGGCGGCTTGCTCGCTCGTGAGTCACGCTCGGGCCAGCCTGCCAACCCGTGCGGAGGCCAGCGCGGCGTCCGGCTCGTCTGGCGGAGCGGCGGCCAACTCGCTCATCACCGGCGCCACCGACGAACACGCATCAGTACTGTTTGAAGTAATGTTCAGGAAAAATAATGATTTGAGGGGGAATAACATGATAGAAGGTCAGATGCGGGTCCCTCGTGTCAACGGTCAAACAAAATGTGTTGGTTGAAGCTGCCTCATCTGCACGGACGTGTGGGCCAACCCTGTCATAAATGGGTTTAAACGAACCTAATCGGTAGGATTACTAGGTAGTTTTTGGCGTGGATTAAGAAATTTTGGGTATGTTTTTGCTATTTTTTGTACAATAGATTCTTCCTAGGGCTGGTTAAAAGTGGCAGTTTTTTGTTAAATACTCTACATATTGTAAGTAGGAGTGAAAGTTAAGCTTTGGAAGCCAATAAGCAAGGCTAGTTACATAGTGCATATGTGTACATGATTGAAAGTAAATATCAACCATGCGTGACTAATATCTTGATGGAAAACTCGAAACTATGGAATACTAGGGAAAAATGCATGGTTGGAAATACTAGCAATGTTCATGTCTGTTGCAACGAATCATAATTAGAATAATACTTATTCACGAACTTGGTACAAAACACTCTAATTTTGATATACATATGTCACTAGAGATATATTATGTTTCAATTAGAATATATTCCTTGGGCTGTTTTGGTGAGGTCAGGGAGGGATGTGGTTGGTTTTAAGATACTAATTATGGGTTTTTCTGCAAATTGGTAGACAAGTGGGATGTTGGTGAGAAAAGGCAACAACTTACCTCACAATCGTTAGATGTAGATCTAATGGTCAGAAACAACCGATGGCAGACACACCAGCATCACCAACTTAGTCTTGTGTAGGAGTACTAGCAAGATCCGTGCATTGCACGGAACATCAAGATGCATTTTTTATAAAACACTTGTTGTGATTGACCCTTGCGGGAGTAATCCCATGTGTAAAAACTAATGATATCTCGAGAAATATGAGATAAGGTGAAGAGGAGTGGGGTGTGGTGGTGGTTGGTGGTCGGACTGAGCGGAGGCATGGGGATTGACGACGCCGGCAGCGACCACCAGGCCAGTTTGTTCCAGAGGCTTCCTTTCTTAATTGCTCAACAATGAGGTGTGTTGGAGATAAGGATGAACGAGGGAAGGCCTTGTCTGCAAATGTGGAGAGGGGTGCAGGGGAGAGGGAGGCGCCAAGACTCAAGGGTGCGGCTGCCCCTCCCTCCCCCCTTTATATAGGCTCCCCTAGGGGGGGGGCGCCGGCCCTAGGAGATGGGATCTCCTAGGGGGGCGGCGGCCAAGGGGTGGAGTGCCCCCCAAACCAGGTGGGGCGCCCCCCCCCCACCCTAGGGTTCCCAACCCTAGGCGCATGGGGTGGGCCAAGGGGGGCACATAAGAACACTATGGGCTGGTTCCCCTCCCCACATTGGCCCAATGGGGCCCTCCGGGATGGGTGGCCCCACCCGGTGGACCCCCGGGACCCTTTCGGTGGTCCCGGTACAATACCGGCGACCCCCGAAACTCTCCCGATGGCCGAAACTGCACTTCCTATATATAATTCTTCACCTCCGGACCATTCTGGAACTCCTCGTGACGTCCGGGATCTCATCCGGGATTCCAAACAACTTTTGGGTTACTGCATATTCATATCTCTACAACCCTAGCGTCACCAAACCTTAAGTGTGTAGACCCTACGTGTTTGGGAGACATGTAGACATGACCGAGATGGCTCTCCGGTCAATAACCAACAGCGGGATCTGGATACCCATGTTGGATCCCACATGCTCCTCGATGATCTCATTGGATGAACCACAATGTCGAGGATTCAAGCAACCCCGTATACAATTCCCTTTGTCAATCGATATGTTACTTGCCCGAGATTCGATCGTCGGTATCCCAATACCTCGTTCAATCTCGTTACCGGCAAGTCACTTTACTCGTACCGTAATGCATGATCCCGTGACCAGACACTTGGTCACTTTGAGCTCATTATGATGATGCATTACCGAGTGGGCCCAGAGATACCTCTCCGTCATACGGAGTGACAAATCCCAGTCTTGATCCGTGTCAACCCAACAGACACTTTTGGAGATACCCGTAGTATACCTTTATAGTCACCGAGTTATGTTGTGACGTTTGGTACACCCAAAGCACTCCTACGGTATCCGGGAGTTACACGATCTCATGGTCTAAGGAAAAAATAGTTGACATTGGAAAAACTCTAGCAAACGAACTATACGATCTTGTGCTATGTTTAGGATTGGGTCTTGTCCATCACATCATTCTCCTAATGATGTGATCTCGCTATCAATGACATCCAATGTCCATAGTCAGGAAACCATGACTATCTGTTGATTAACGAGCTAGTCAACTAGAGGCTTACTAGGGACATGTTGGTGTCTATGTATTCACACATGTATTACGATTTCCGGATAACACAATTATAGCATGAATAAAAGACAATTATCATGAACAAGGAAATATAATAATAATCCTTTTATTATTGCCTCTAGGGCATATTTCCAATAGTCTCCCACTTGCACTAGAGTCAATAATCTAGTTACATTGTGATGAATCGAACACCCATGGAATTTTGGTGTTGATCATGTTTTGCTCTAGGGAGAGGTTTAGTCAACGGATCTGCTACATTCAGGTCCGTATGTACTTTACAATATCTATGTCTCCATCTTGAACATTTTCATGAATGGAGTTGAGGCGACGCTTGATGTGCCTGGTCTTCTTGTGAAACCTGGACTCCTTGGCAAGTGCAATAGCTCTAGTGTTGTCACAGAAGAGCTTGATCGGCCCCGACGCATTGGGTATGACTCCTAGGTCGGTGATGAACTCCTTCACCCAGATTGCTTCATGTGCTGCCTCCGAGGCCGCCATCTACTCCGCTTCACATGTAGATCCCGCCACGACGCTCTGCTTGCAACTGCACCAGCTTACTGCTCCACCATTCAACATATACACGTATCCGGTTTGTGACTTAGAGTCATCCAGATCTGTGTCGAAGCTAGCATCGACGTAACCCTTTACGACGAGCTCTTCGTCACCTCCATAAACGAGAAACATGTACTTAGTCCTTTTCAGGTACTTCAGGATATTCTTGACTGCTCTCCAGTGTTCCTTGCCGAGATTACTTTGGTACCTACCTACCAAACTTACGGCAAGGTTTACATCAGGTCTGGTACACAGCATGGCATACATAATAGACCCTATGGCTGAGGCATATGGGATGACACTCATATCTTCTATATCTTCTGCCGTGGTCGGACATTGAGCTGAGCTCAATTTCACACCTTGCAACACATGCAAGAACCCCTTCTTAGACTGATCCATATTGAACTTCTTCAATATCTTATCAAGGTATGTGCTTTGTGAAATACCTATGAGGCATCTCGATCTATCTCTATAGATCTTGATGCCTAATATATAAGCACCTTCTCCAAGGTCCTTCATTGAAAAACTCTTATTCAAGTAGGCCTTAATGTTGTCCAAAAGTTCTATATCATTTCCCATCAAAAGTATGTCATCTACATATAATATGAGAAATGCTACAGAGCTCCCACTCACTTTCTTGTAAACGCAGGCTTCTCCATAAGTCTGCACAAACCCAAACGCTTTGATCATCTCATCAAAGCAAATATTCCAACTCCGAGATGCTTGCACCAGCCCATAAATGGATCGCTGGAGCTTGCATACCTTGTTAGCATTCTTAGGATCGACAAAACCTTCTGGCTGCATCATATACAATTCTTCCTTAAGGAATCCATTAAGGAATGCCGTTTTGACGTCCATTTGCCATATCTCATAATCATAGTATGCGGCAATTGCTAACATAATTCGGACGGACTTCAGCTTCGCTACGGGAGAGAAAGTCTCATCGTAGTCAACCCCTTGAACCCGCCGATAACCCTTAGCGACAAGTCGAGCTTTATAGATGGTAACATTACCATCCGCGTCCATCCTCTTCTTAAAGATCCATTTGTTTTCTATCGCTCGTCGATCATCGGGCAAGTCTGTCAAAGTCCATACTTTGTTTTCATACATGGATCCTATCTCGGATTGCATGGCTTCAAGCCATTTGTCGGAATCCGGGCCCGCCATCGCTTCTTCATAGTTCGAAGGTTGACCGTTGTCTAACAACATGATTTCCAAGACAGGGTTGCCATACCACTCTGGTGCGGAACGTGTCCTTGTGGACCTACGAAGTTCAGTAGCAACTTGATCTGAAGTTTCATGATCATCATCATTAACTTCCTCTCTAATTGGTGCAGGCACCACAGGAACATTTTCCTGAGTTGCGCCACTTTCCGGTTCAAGAGGTAATACTTCATCAAGTTCTACTTGACTCCCACTTACTTCTTTCAAGAGAAACTCTTTCTCTAGAAAGGATCCATTCTTGGCAACAAAGATCTTGCCTTCGGATCTGAGGTAGAAGGTATACCCAATAGTTTCTTTAGGGTATCCTATGAAGACACATTTTTCCGACTTGGGTTCGAGCTTTTCAGGTTGGAGTTTCTTGACATAAGCATCGCATCCCCAAACTTTTAGAAACGACAGCTTAGGTTTCTTCCCAAACCATAATTCATACGGTGTCGTCACAACGGATTTCAACGGAGCCCTATTTAAAGTGAATGCGGCAGTCTCTAAAGCATAGCCCCAAAATGATAGTGGTAAATCGGTAAGAGACATCATAGATCGCACCATATCTAATAGAGTGCGATTACGATGTTCAGACACACCATTACACTGAGGTGTTCCAAGCAGCGTGAGTTGTGAAACTATTCCACATTTTCTTAAGTGTGTGCCAAATTCGTGACTCAAGTATTCTCCTCCACGATCTGATCGCAGGAACTTGATTTTCCTGTCACATTGATTCTCAACCTCACTCTGAAATTCCTTGAACCTTTCAAAGGTCTTAGACTTGTGTTTCATTAAGTAGACATACCCATATCTACTCAAGTCATCAGTGAGGGTGAGAACATAACGATAACCACCGCGAGCCTCAACACTCATTCGACCGCACACATCAGTATGTATGATTTCCAATAAGTTGGTTGCTCGCTCCATTGTTCCCGAGAACGGAGTCTTGGTCATTTTACCCATGAGGCATGGTTCGCATGTGTCAAATGATTCGTAATCAAGAGACTCTAAAAGTCCATCTGCATGGAGCTTCTTCATGCGTTTGACACCTATGTGACCAAGGCAGCAGTGCCACAAGTATGTGGGACTATCATTATCAACCTTACTTCTTTTGGTACTCACACTATGAATATGTGTAGCATTACGCTCGAGATTCATTAAGAATAAACCATTCACCATTGGAGCATGACCATAAAACATATCTCTCATATAAATAGAACAACCATTATTCTCGGATTTAAATGAGTAGCCATCTCGTATTAAACGAGATCCTGACACAATGTTCATGCTCAAACTTGGCACTAAATAACAATTATTGAGGTTCAAAACTAATCCCGTAGGTAAATGTAGAGGTAGCGTGCCGACGGCGATCACATCGACCTCGGAACCATTCCCGACGCGCATCGTCACCTCGTCCTTCGCCAGTCTCCGCTTATTCCGCAGCTCCTGCTTTGAGTTACAAATGTGAGCAACTGCACCGGTATCAAATACCCAGGAGCTACTATGAGTACTGGTAAGGTACACATCAATTACATGTATATCACATATACCTTTCGTTTTGCCGGCCTTCTTGTCCGCTAAGTATTTGGGGCAGTTCCGCTTCCAGTGACCACTTTCCTTGCAATAAAAGCACTCAGTCTCGGGCTTGGGTCCATTCTTTGGCTTCTTCCCGGCAGCTTGCTTGCCGGGCGCGGCAACTCCCTTGCCGTCCTTCTTGAAGTTCTTCTTACCCTTGCCTTTCTTGAACTTAGTGGTTTTATTCACCATCAACACTTGATGTTCCTTTTTGACTTCTACCTCTGCTGATTTCAGCATTGCAAATACTTCAGGAATGGTCTTTTCCATCCCCTGCATATTGAAGTTCATCACAAAGCTCTTGTAGCTCGGTGGAAGCGACCGAAGGATTCTTTCAATGACCGCGTCATCCGGGAGATTAACTCCCAGCTGAGTCAAGCGGTTATGTAACCCAGACATAGTGAGTATGTGCTCACTGACAGAACTGTTTTCCTCCATCTTACAGCTGAAGAACTTGTCGGAGACTTCATATCTCTCGACCCGGGCATGATCTTGAAAAACACTTTTCAGCTCTTCGAACATCTCATATGCTCCGTGTCTCTCAAAACGCTTTTGGAGCCCCGGCTCTAAGCTGTAAAGCATGACACACTGAACGAGGGAGTAATCATCGGTACGTGTCTGCCAAGCGTTCATAACGTCTTGTTCTGCAGGGAGAGCAAGTGCTTCACCTAGCGGTGCTTGTAGGACATAGTCTTTCTTGGCAGCTATGAGGATGATCCTCAGGTTCCGGACCCAGTCCGTATAGTTGCTGCCATTGTCTTTCAGCTTGGTTTTCTCTAGGAACGCGTTGAAGTTGAGGACAATGTTGGCCATTTGATCTACAATACATGTTGTAAAGATTTTAGACTAAGTTCATGATAATTAAGTTCATATAATCAAATTATTCAATGAACTCCCACTTAGATAGACATCCCTCCAGCCATCTAAGTATAACATGATCCGAGTTAACTAGGCCGTGTCCGATCATCACGTGAGACGGACTAGTCAACATCGGTGAACATCTTCATGTTGATCGTATCTTCTATACGACTCATGCTCGACCTTTCGGTCTTCTGTGTTCCGAGGCCATGTCTGTACATGCTAGGCTCGTCAAGTCAACCTAAGTGTTTGCATGTGTAAATCTATCTTACACACGTTGTATGTGAACGTTGGAATCTATCACACCCGATCATCATGTGGTGCTTCGAAACAACAAACTGTCGCAACGGTGCATAGTTAGGGGGAACACTTTCTTGAAATTATTATGAGGGATCATCTTATTTACTACCGCCGTTCTAAGTACACAAGATGCAAAAACATGATAAACATCACATGCAATCAAATAATAATACTGACATGATATGGCCAATATCACATAGCTCCTTTGATCTCCATCTTGGGGCTCCATGATCATCTTGTCACCGGCTTGACACCATGATCTCCATCATCATGATCTCCATCATCGTGTCTCCATGAATTTGCTCGCCAACTATTACTTCTACTACTATGGCTAACATGTTTAGCAATAAAGTAAAGTAATTTACATGGCGTTTCTCAATGACACGCAGGTCATACAAAAAATAAAGATAACTCCTATGGCTCCTGCCGGTTGTCATACTCATCGACATGCAAGTCGTGATTCCTATTACAATAGCATGAACATCTCATACATCACATATATATCATTCATCATTCATCACAACTTTGGCCATATCACATCACAAAACACTTGCTGCAAAAACAATTTAGACGTCCTCTAATTGTTGTTGCAAGTTTTACGTGGCTGCAAGAGGGTTCTAGCAAGAACGTTTTCTTACCTACGTTAAAGCCACAACGTGATTTGTCAACTTATATTTACCCTTCATAAGGACCCTTTTCATCAAATCTGCTCCAACTAAAGTGGGAGAGACAGACACCCGCCAGCCACCTTATGCAACTAGTGCATGTCAGTCGGTGGAACCGGTCTCACGTAAGCGTACGTGTAAGGTTGGTCCGGGCCGCTTCGTCCCACAATACCGTTGAAGCAAAATAAGACTAGTAGCTGCAAGAAAGTTGACAACATCTACGCCCACAACAAATTTTGTTCTACTCGTCCAAAAAGAACTACGCATAGACCTAGCTCATGATGCCACTGTTGGGGAACATTGCAGAAAACAAAAATTTTCCTACGGTTTCACCAAGATCCATCTATGAGTTCATCTAGCAATGAGTGATCGCATTGCATCTACATACCTTTGTAGATCATGCGCGGAAGCGTTCAAAGAGCGGGGATGAGGAAGTCGTACTCGACGTGATCCAAATCACCGGAGATCCTAGCGCCGAACGGACGGCACCTCTGTTTTCAACACACGTGCGGTCAGCGTGACGTCTCCTCCTTCTTGATCCAGCAAGGGGGAAGGAGAGGTTGATGAAGATCCAGCAGCACGACGGCGTGGTGATGGATGCAGGGGTCACCGCAGCAGGGCTTCGCCGTTCTACTACGAGAGGGAGAGGTGTAGCAGGGGAGAGGGAGGCGCCAAGACTCAAGGGTGCGGCTGCCCCTCCCTCCCCCCTTTATATAGGCTCCCCTAGGGGGGGTGCCGGCCCTAGGAGATGGGATCTCCTAGGGGGGCGGCGGCCAAGGGGTGGAGTGCCCCCCAAGCCAGGTGGGGCGCCCCCCCACCCTAGGGTTCCCAAACCTAGGCGCATGGGGTGGGCCAAGGGGGGTGCACCAGCCCACTATGGGCTGGTTCCCCTCCCCACTTTGGCCCAATGGGGCCCTCCGAGATGGGTGGCCCCACCCGGTGGACCCCCGGGACCCTTTCGGTGGTCCCGGTACAATATCGGTGACCCCCGAAACTCTCCCGATGGCCGAAACTGCACTTCCTATATATAATTCTTCACCTCCGGACCATTCCGGAACTCCTTGTGACGTCCGGGATCTCATCCGGGACTCCGATCAACTTTCGGGTTACTGCATATTCATATCTCTACAACCCTAGCGTCACCGAACCTTAAGTGTGTAGACCCTACGGGTTCGGGAGACATGTAGACATGACCGAGATGGCTCTCCGGTCAATAACCAACAGCGAGATCTGGATACCCATGTTGGCTCCCACATGCTCCTCGATGATCTCATCGGATGAACCATGATGTCGAGGATTCAAGCAACCCCGTATACAATTCCCTTTGTCAATCGGTATGTTACTTGCCCGAGATTCGATCATTGGTATCCCGATACCTCGTTCAATCTCGTTACCGGCAAGGCACTTTACTCGTACCGTAATGCATGATCCCGTGACCAGACACTTGGTCACTTTGAGCTCATTATGATGATGCATTATCGAGTGGGCCCAGAGATACCTCTCCGTCATACGGAGTGACAAATCCCAGTCTTGATCCGTGTCAACCCAATAGACACTTTCGGAGATACCCATAGTATACCTTTATAGTCACCCAGTCACGTTGTGACGTTTGGTACACCCAAAGCACTCCTACGGTATCCGGGAGTTACACGATCTCATGGTCTAAGGAAAAAAATACTTGACATTGGAAAAACTCTAGCAAACGAACTATACGATCTTGTGCTATGTTTAGGATTGGGTCTTGTCCATCACATCATTCTCCTAATGATGTGATATCGCTATCAATGACATCCAATGTCCATAGTCAGGAAACCATGACTATCTGTTGATCAACGAGCTAGTCAACTAGAGGCTTACTAGGGACATGTTGGTGTCTATGTATTCACACATGTATTAGGATTTCCGGATAACACAATTATAGCATCAATAAAATACAATTATCATGAACAAGGAAATATAATAATAATCCTTTTATTATTGCCTCTAGGGCATATTTCCAACAAAAGAATGCCAGGAAATTAGTGGAATGTTGAACACATTTTTGCCTTAAATCCACGTACTCAAAGATCTGAACCGTGCGTGCAGAAGATTTGCAACACATTGCAAATAACCTGCCAAATTCATTTACTGACTATAAAGGTGTCACACAATCCTACAATCCCGCAAAAGTACGCCTGAAAGAGTGGAGGTAGCAACAAAATTCACTCCACTCCCCGTTCAAAGCAACAGGGGGAGATGTATGGTAGAAGTACATCAGGATTCAGCTTCTTGCAAGTAAGGATATCAAGGCCTGTGAATCAGTAAATGCAAGTCAACTTCACATTGATAGACACCTAATGGGTAGTATACACCCAGTGGACGGGAAACCTCAACCAACCCAGGTCATAGTGCACATAATGACCAGGACATCGGAATACCTGACTCAATCGCATTGGGAAATCGCGAGCAGTCACCATGGGTAATGATATTTCCATCAACTATATATTGATATATAGATTCTGGAGAATCATATAACCAAAAGTCTACAATTGTCGACATACATTTATCAATTAGATTGCAAAAACCTTTCAAATGATTCACATCCAAAGACCATGGCCATGGCAAAGTGTGAACAACACTCGGACTGAACTCAAGCAAAGGGTATAATCTAGGTAGAAATGATCTTGCTCAATAATGGGAAGGTATTCATAAACAATACCTACACCAGTTTTTTCTGGAAACAGAATTGAGAACAATGAGGTGGTGAAACAAAGAGCAAGTATTGTAGCACAAGGGTTCACGCAGATACCCAACTATTCTCCAGAGGTGGAATCTCTTCCCGATAACTTATATCATTGGCAATACAAAATCATCTATCTCTGCGATTGATAGATGTAGTGATTACATATCCATGTGGATCACTAGATTCAGACAAGTATGATTGATTTCCGATGGAATCTCAATTCTGAATCGAAATACAAAATGCAACATACATTGTGTAAAACTAGTAAGTCACCATACGACTTATTGTGGTCGGTACATATGGTACAACCGATGTAGTGAGTTCCTTATACAAAAGGGTTACTCCTTCAAAGATGATTATGCATGTTTGTATGTCTGCAATCACGACACATGTAATCATCTAATGATGGAGTTTAAATGAAGGATTTGGGTAAACCAAAACACCACTCGTTACTACAACTTGAGCACCTTCATTCATACATTATGGTATACTATGTTGTCTATATCCAAGATATATTGGAGAAATTCATTGTGGACAAATATTATCAATCCATAACTCTCATGGTAGTTCATTCTCTAGACATAGAGAATGATCTATTTAGACCAAGAGATGATGGAAATGAGATATTGGGACTCAACGTTCCATATGCCATTGGACCGACCAAACACAATTGGTTGGTACTCAAGAATATCTTTCGATATCTTCAAGGCATGAAACATCTTGTCCTGGTTTTTCAGTTTTGGAGAAATCTGAACACCAATATCATTGGATACATCGATCAGATCCCCACTATGTCAGATCGTAGACAAGTTTAGTGTTCCTACTAGGTGTGGTAGCCCTCTCATGAAGAGTCTTCGAAACAGACCTCATGGCTGCATCCACCAACCATTATCTCAACGATAATGTTTCTTGTGTTGCTCGGATGCAAACAGGCTACATAATAAGCAATATCACTATATTGCATATCTTGCAAGTCAAATCAATGTGACTGTTTTGTTCAGCGGGTCTCTACTAACTTCTATGTTTTGGTATGTGACGGCTTCGAATTTTGCAAGAATCAGGGGGAGTATCTTCCTAAATTTTTCCTGTTCAATGCATCATATTATAATCTTTTTCCCTTCATGAGTTTACTTTACAGGTTCTCATAAAGGTTTTTAATGAGGTAATATCAACATGAGATCATATGTCATACTTCCTGTTTTCCCCACCGGGGTTTTGGGAAAGTATATATGACACATTTATTGTCCTCTAAACTCTATGAGTTTTTCTCGTATTGAGTTAAAAGAGATAATGACCATTATATGTTGTATCATTTTCTCCTTATTTTTCCCACTGGGTTTGAAGGAGTTTTAGCAACATATCAAACACCTATCTCCTCATATTTTTCCCACATGGTTTTTGGAGGAGCTTCTCAAGATGATGATACTTACACTAACAAGCATGGATTAGGGGGAGTGTTAGGATTTAATTAATCCTATTAATCCCTGCTTTTCCTAATTGAGGCGGTTGTCTCGTGTCCCTTCGGACGTACCCCTTCAGGGGCTATATATATGTAATCCCATCATCAATGAGAACAACTATTCTACTACTTGTCATTTGCCTCTTGCAATTACTTCGAACAGCTATAAGCTTAACTGCAGGCACGCGACCACGTCGGCGATCACGCTGACGACTGCCGATGTTGCAACTGGCGAAGCTAAAAGCGACGATCGGAGAAATCAAAAGCTATAATCGGCAGGCCATGCGGAGTTGCTATGACAACGACGACTGGGTGGTGCAATCGACCACCGGCGTGCTACGACGGGCATTGCAAGGGGTTAGAACTGGGCTATCGAGGGTGCTACAAGGACGACGACGAGCTGCAACTAGAGGAGTGCTTGGTGTTGCAACCAGCTCGACGACAAGCTGGAACCATCATGCTGGCGAGATGCAACCGAAGGCGCACGATGCTACAGCCGACACACAGCAAGCTGGAACCAGAGGGCACCCGATTTTGCAAAAGTCATGGGGGCAAAGCTGGAACCGAGCATGCCTGGTGCTGCAACCGGTGCGGTGCAAGCAACTGTGACGAGCGAGGACCTCGAGCATTAGTGAGTGGTGGTGTGTCTGACGCTAGTTTGGCGAAGAGGGGTGCCGCCGACCATGAGCGCGGCGGGCGTCGATTTGCGAGCAGAATGGACGTGCTGGTGCCGGGCTACACGTGGGGTTGGGGAACACCTGCTTGGGATCACCGATCTAGTGGCAGTTATGCACTTAATCGTGTGATTGCAGCGCGACTGGCCGGTAGGCGCCTAGCGCCGCCTTTTCACTAATGATACGTCTTCTTTGCTAGTGTTTTGTTTTATAGGCACAAGAAAAGTGGCTCTAGACGTAGGGTTTCTGCTCCCGAGCTCAAATGCATCCCATGAACAGTAAAATTTAAAAAAAAAGTAAAATGTTTAAAAAGTTGTGATTTTTTTCAATAAACATTGTTAAATGTTTTTGGACGTGCATATTTCTTGAAGAAAAAACATTCCTAATGATATGGAAAAAATGATGCTCAAAAAGACTATTGTTGAAAGTATTTTGGAGTGTTGATTTTGTTATTTTTGCCTAGAACTCTATGAATGTGATTTCATCAGGAAAATGTGCACGCAAGAAGAAAACTAAGCACATTATACATGTCAATAGAACATGTATTTTTTTAGGGGCGGTACAACATGTATTACGTTGTACTCCTATTACTTGATAATAATGTTTACAGTTAAAGTTTTAAAAGCTTTATAAGACATGCCCAAAACAACATCTACTTATGACATGAAGAGATTATCGAAATTGTTAACTTCCGAACTTTCGGCATTTGTCATTAGATCCGAATGATTCGTGGGGCATCGATGCCCATGGCCCGCGCACATCACTCGCTCGTGCAAAAATTATTGTGGTGAGGAGGATTCCTATGACTATGAGATTATGCAACTCCCGAATACCAAATGAACACTTAGTGTGCTATCAAACGTCACAACGTAACTGGGTGATTATAAAGATGCTCTACAGGTGTCTCCGATGGTGTTTGTTGAGTTGGCATAGATCAAGATTAGGATTTGTCACTCCGATTGTCGGAGAGGTATCTCTGGGCCCTCTCGGTAATGCACATCACTATGAGCCTTGCAAGAAATGTGACTAATGAGTTAGTTACGGGATGATGCATTACGGAACGAGTAAAGAGACTTGCCGGTAACGAGATTGAACTAGGTATGATGATACCGATGATCGAATCTTGGGCAAGTAACATACCGATGACAAAGGGAACAACGTATGTTGTTATGCGGTTAGACCAATAAAGATCTTCGTAGAATATGTGGGAACCAATATGAGCATCCAGGTTCCGCTATTGGTTATTGACCGGAGATGAGTCCCGGTCATGTCTACATAGTTCTCGAACCCATAGGGTCCGCACGCTTAACGTTCGATGGCGATATGTATTGTTAGTTATGTGATTTGATGTACCGAAGGTTGTTCGGAGTCCTGGATGTGATGACAAACATGACGAGGAGTCTCGAAATGGCCGAGACATGAAGATTGATATATTGAAAGGCTATGTTTGGACACCGGAAAGATTTCGGATAGGTTCGGGCATTTTTCGGAGTACCGGGGGGTTACCGGAACCCCCCGGGGGGTTAATGGGCCTTCATGGGCTTTAGTGGAAAAGAGGAGGAGGCGGCCAAGAGGAGGGACACGCCCCCCAAGCCCAATCCGAATTGGGGAGGGGGCCGCCCCCTTTCCTTCTTCCCCTCTTCCTTTTCATTCCCCTCCTAGTTGGACTAGGAAAGGGGGGAACCTACTCCTAGTAGGAGTAGGATTCCCCCCGTTGGGGCGCGCCCTATGAGGCCGGCCGGCCCCCTCCCCCACTCTTTTATATACGGGGTAGGGGGGCACCCCATAGACACACAAGTTGATTTCTTAGCCGTGTGCGGTGCCCCCCTCCACAGATTTCCACCTCGGTCATATTGTGGTAGTGCTTAGGCAAAGCCCTGCGTTGGTAACTTCATCATCACCGTCAACACGCCGTCGTGCTGGCAAAACTCTCCCTCGACCTCAACTAGATCTAGAGTTCGAGGGACGTCACCGAGCTGAAGGTGTGAAGATCGCGGAGATGTCATGCGTTCGGTACTTGATCGGTTGGATCGCGAAGACGTTCGACTAAATCAACCGTGTTACTCAACGCTTCCACTTTCGGTCTACGAGGGTACGTAGACACACTCTCCCCTCTCGTTTCTATGCATTTCCTAGATAGATCTTGCATGATCGTAGGAATTTTTTTTAAAGTACCGCGTTCCCCAACAGTGGCATCCGAGCCAGGTCTATGCGTAGATGTTATATGCACGAGTAGAACACAAAGGTGTAGGATCGAAAGTATGTCTAGAGGGGGTGATTAGACTACTTGACCAAATAAAAATCTAGCCTTTTCTCAATTTTAATTCTTGGCAGATTTTAGCAACTTAGCACAAGTCAAGTAAACAACCTACACATGCAGTTATAAGAGTATAGCAGCGGAATGTAAAACAATTGCATATGAAGGTTGTAACACCCCGGATGTAACTTTCCCAATTTGTACTCCAACTCTTGCCGTTTCTGGCGTTAGGTTATATTTATTTCCTCGGGTTCGGGTCTTTGTCTCCGTGTGTTGTTATCGCTGTCATGCATCTCATATCATGTCATCATGTGCATTGCATTTGCATACGTGTTCGTCTCATGCATTCGAGCATTTTCCCCGTTGTCCGTTTTGCATTCCGGCGCTTCGTTCTCCTCCGATGGCCATTTCTAGCTTTCTTTCATGTGTGGGGATTAAACATTTCCGGATTGGACCGAGAATTGTCAAGCGGCCTTGGTTTACTACCGGTAGACCGCCTGTCAAGTTTCGTACATTTGGACTTCGTTTGATACTCCAACGGTTAACCGAGGGACCGAAAAGGCCTCATGTGTGTTGCAGCCCAACACCTCTCCAATTTGGCCCAAAACCCACCTAACTCTGCTCCATAATCTAGAGCGTTTGATCACGATCGCGTGGCCGAAAACCGCACCTCATTTGGACTCTCCTAGCTCCCTCTATGCCTATAAATAGACCCCCCCTAAATTTTGGATCTCCTTCTCCCCCGAAACCCTAGAAATCGCCCCCGCACCGGCGGGACACGTCCGAATCCGGCCGGACGCGTCCGCTCCGCCGCTCCCAGCCTCTCCCGCGCCGCCACGTGGCCACAGCCGCCGTCCCCGCCGCCGCGGCCCACCAGGCCCAGGGAGGGCCCCCGCGACCCGTAGC
>NC_057812.1:150362065-150397706 GCF_018294505.1 Triticum aestivum
CGGCCTCGCCCCGCCGCCTTGCCCTCGCCGCGCCGCTCGGCTACCACCTCGCCGCCCCTCTCCCTCATCTCTGGCGCCATTCCGGCGAGTACTCCGGCAAATGCCTCGGTAGGCGTGCAGATCTGGAAACCCTAGATCCGGTGATTTTTTTCGTCTAAGTCCTCGGAATTTTCAGTCCAAGTGCTCATGTTCGCGGCTTCGTAACTTTGCACTCGTAGCTCCGATTCATGCATATAGCATATCAAAATGTTCATCTCAAAGAGTACATCATTTCATTCCATTGCATCATTTTCATTTGAGTGCATCTTGATGCTCGAAATGCTGTTAGAAGAGGGCTACTTGAGATAATTGTCAGATCTGCTACTCCATTTAGCTTTTTGTCATTTTTGCCATGATTAATGTGTGCATGATATGCCCTGATGCTCTACATGTGTTTTGTTAAGGGTTTTGTCATCTTTCCAGAGGTGCAACCCATGTATTTTTGTGATGTGTGTGGTGACTTGTGCAAGCTTGCAAAGTGGTCCGTGCCTCTTTTGAGGATGATCAGTAAGGATGTTTCACTAAGTCCATGTATTTTCAGGGACTTAGCAATTTCACTAAGTCCTGGAGCTGTTTATCTCATGATGCCATATGTTCATGTTGTTTCCTAGTGATCCGTGCCTTTTTTGAGGATGATCAGTAAGGATGTTTTGTTAATCTTGTAGTGCTCTATCCATCCATGTCTTTGTTTGCAATTATGGAGCACCCTAGCTTGAGTCAATCGAGCTCTACTTTGGCTACTTTGTGAATCTGGGCAGATTGTCAACTTGTTTGCAATTTTGCCGAGGATGTTTTAGTTGATCCATGCATGCTATGCTATTGTTCTTGCCATGTCTAGCTTGCATTTTGTGCCTTCTTGGTGTATGTATGCTTGTCTTGCCATGACTTGCACCGTAGTGAGTGCATAGAGCTCGTAAACATGCCTACTTGAGTTATATTTCAGCATGTGCCAGTTTTCACTAAGTATGAAAACTGATTATGTTTTTGCTATGTTCACATGCTTGCAATTGTATTTTATGATCCCTTTTGGCTCAAGGTCACTAAGGGACTTTTGTTAAGCTCTTTGAGTAGCTCCATGCCATGCTTTACTTTGCCATGATCAGATCCTGTACCATGTAGTTTTGTTGCTCCGAAGAGGGCTACCTGATCTGAAATTCCAAACAAGTGTTGATTTCACTAAGTCTGAGATCTGTTTGTCATATGCATTTTTGCCATGCTTCTTTGAACATGTTAATGGATGAATTGGCCATAGCTTAGTGCTAGACTTTTGTTAAGCATCTTGTATGCATCCCTGCCATGTATTTTGTTGTCATGTTTGGTTGCTGTAGGATGTTCATCTCATTGCATTTAGTTGGCTACTTGTTGTAAATCGCAGACCGGTGCCATATTTGAATCGCTTGCCATTTCCAAACCGTAACTCCGATTCCGGCGTTCTTTATATCGTTTTCAAGCGATTTCATCTCATCTTTCCAGTGGCACACTTGGTTTTCCAAGTTGAGGCCAGGTTCATGCATTTCCTATCATATCTTGCATTTTGCATCCCGCATCGCATTCCGCATAGCATATAATCATTGCATCATATTGCTTGGTCTCGCACGTGGTTGATTGTGCCCTTGTTGCTTGTTTGTCTTGTTTGGGTAGAGTCGGGAGACGAGTTCACTAACGAGGAGCCCGTTGAGTTTGTTTTTGAGGATCCAGTCAACTCTGACAACTGTGCAGGCAAGATGATCATACCCTCGAAATCACTACTATCTTTGCTATGCTAGTTTGCTCGCTCTTTTGCTATGCCATTGCTACGATGCCTACCACTTGCTTTCAAGCCTCCCAAATTGCCATGTCAAACCTCTAACCCACCATTGTCCTAGTAAACCGTTGATTGGCTTTGTTATCGCTTTGCTCAGCCCCTCTTATAGCGTTGCTAGTTGCAGGTGAAGATTGGAGGCCGTTCCTTGTTGGAACATTTATTTACTTGTTGGGATATCATTATATTGCCATGTTATCTTAATGCATCTATATACTTGGTAAAGGGTGGAAGGCTCGGCCTCTCGCCTAGTGTTTTGTTCCACTCTTACCGCCCTAGTTTCCGTCATATCGGTGTTATGTTCCCGGATTTTGCGTTCCTTACGCGGTTGGGTTATAATGGGAACCCCTTGATAGTTCACCTTGATTAAAGCTTTTCCAGCAATGCCCAACCTTGGTTTTACCATTTTCCACCTAGCCTTTTCTTTCCCTTGGGTTCTGCAGACTCAAGGGTCATCTTATTTTAAACCCCCCGGGCCAGTGCTCCTCTGAGTGTTGGTCCACCTGTCAGCTGCCGGTGGCCACCAGGGGCAACTCTGGGCTGGCCTACCCATACCTAAGACAATCTGAGTGTGCCCTGAGAAAGAGATATGCGCAGCTCCTATCGGGATTTGTCGGCACATTCGGGCGGTGTTGCTGGTCTTGTTTTAACATGTCGAAGTGTTTTGAGTAACCGAGATACCGAGTCTGATCGGAACATCTTGGGAGGAGGTCTATTCCTTCATTGACCGTGAGAGCTTGTCATGGGCTAAGTTGGGACTCCCTTGCAGGGACTGAACTTTCGAAAGCCGTGCCCACGGTTATGGGCAGATGGGAATTTGTTAATGTCCGGTTGTAGATAACTTGAACCTTAACTTAATTAAAATGAATCAACTGACTGTGTTACCGTGATGGCCTCTTCTCGGCGGGGTCTGGGAAGTGGACACGGTGTTGGAGTAATGTTTGCGTAGGTTGCTCTCTAGTTTCTCGCACGCGCTTTGCCTCCTCTTCTCGCTCTCTTTTGCGAATAAGTAGCCGCCATACTTGCTAGTCGCTTGCTGCAGCTCCACTTATATTTACCTTGCCATACCTATAAGCTTAAATAGTCTTGGTCGCGAGGGTGCGAGATTGATGTGTCCCTGTGGCTCACAGATTACTATTACACCAGATGCAGGGCCTGATGATTCCGCTCTAGGATACGCGTATGAGCTCAAGTGGGAGTTCAACGAAGACTCTCAATGTTACTATGTTTCCTTTCCCGATGATCAGTAGTGGTGCCCAGTTGGGGGTGATTGGGACCGTGTCGCTTGTTGGGTTATCTTTTATTTTGGCGCCGTAGTTGGGCCATGAGTGTTTGGATGATGTAATGTTATTTATGTACTTGATTGACATGGCGAGTGTAAGCCAACTATGTTATCTCCCCTTTTATTATCATATTACATGGGATGTTGTGAAGATTGCCTAACTTGCGACACATGCCTTCAATGCGATTATGTCTCTAAGTCGTGCCTCGACACGTGGGAGCTATAGTCGCATCGAGGGTGTTATAAAGGTAAATGGGGTACTTTGGAGGGAGCAAACGCAATGTAGACATGGAGATTTTTGCTGTGGTTTTGATTGGTGGTGCTATCGTACATCCACGTTGATGGAGACTTCAAGCCACGAAGGGTTACGATTGCGCGAGTCCATGGAGGGCTCCACCCACGAAGGGTCCACGAAGAAGCAACCTTGTCTATCCCACCATGGCCATCACCCACGAAGGACTTGCCTCACTAGGGTAGATCTTCACGAAGTAGGCGATCTCCTTGCCCGTACAAACTCCTTGATTCAACTCCACAATCTTGACGGAGGCTCCCAAGTGACACCTAACCAATCTAGGAGACACCACTCTCCAAGAGGTAACAAATGGTGTGTTGATGATAAACTCCTTGCTCTTGTGCTTCAAATGATAGTCTACCCAAGACTCAACTCTCTCCCATAGGATAGGATTTGGTGGAAAGATGATTTGAGTGGAAAGCAACTTGGGGAAGGCTAGAGATCAAGATTTATATGGTTGGAATGGAATATCTTGACCTCAACACAAGTGTAGGTGGTTCTCTCTCAGAAAATGTATGTTGGAAGTATAGGCATGTTCTGATGGCTCTCTCCACGAATGAAGAGTGGGTGGAGGGGTATATATAGCCTCCACACAAAATCTAACCGTTACACACAAATCACCAAACTTGGTGGGACCGATTCATACAACTTGGTCAAACCGATTTAGTTCATAATGTGACCGTTAGGGTTTTTGGTGGGACCGACATGTCAATTCAGTGGGACCGATATCATTAGGGTTAGGGCATAACGTAATCTCGGTGAGACCGATTACACAAACTCGGTGAGACCGATTTTGGTAATAGACTAACCAGAGAGTTGGTCAGGCAATCTCGGTGGGACGATTCGCTCTTTCGGTAGGACCGAAACGTTATGAAAGGGAAACAGAGAGTTTGCATTGCAATCTCGGTGGGACCGATCGCTCATCTCGGTTGGGCCGAAACGTTATGAAGGGAAACATAGAGATTACAATCCCATCTTGGTGAGACCGAGATCCCTATCGGTAGGACCGAAAAGACTAGGGTTTGTGGCAGTGGCTATGTCAAGTGAACTCGGTGGCGCCGGATAGATCAAATTGGTGGGGCTGAGTTTGACTTTTGGTTTGGGATATATTTGGATATGAGAAAGTAGTTGAGGGGTTTTGGAGCATATCACTAAGAATTTTGAGCAAGAACCTCATTAAGCAACATCTCACCCCCTCTTAATAGTATTGGCTTTTCCTATGGACTCAATGTGATCTTGGATCACTAAAAATAAAATGTAGAGTCTTGTGCTTTGAGCTTGAGCCAATCCGTTTGTCCTTAGCATTTTGAGGGGTCCACTTTCCAATCCATGCCATGCCAATCATTGAGCTTTTGCTAAAATATTTATCTTCAAGTAGCATTAGCTCAATGAGCTATATGTTGTTAGGAATTACCAAAACCACCCAGGGATAGTTGCACTTTCAATCTCCCCTTTTTGGTAATTGATGACAACATATAGATCAAAGCTTCGACAAATGATTATAAGATTGAAAAACATCGTCGCTTTGAGAAGTATGTGATAAGCAAGAGCTCCCCCTAAATTTGTGCATTATTTAAAATTTGCTTTTGAATGCAAATGCACAATCGATTAGGATCATGGGTTACTCTTCCATGTCACATACATCTTGGCGGAGCGCTCAAAATGATAGAAATTAAAAGCATGCACTCATCACCAAGCAAGTGAATGATCATATATGGAATATAAAGGATAGCATCATTCAACCAAACATTAAGGTAGCATATGATCAACCACATGAACATATGAGTATCTCACAAGGACATAAAGTATCTCACACGAGCACACAATAAAGTACTTCAACCAAAATAGCAAGAGAGACAAAAAGCAAGACACACTCTCTCGAAGCCTATGATCTATACATGTTTCTCCCACTTTGGCAACAAGTTACCAAAAAGTTTGAAAATGCATAGTGCTATACGTCTCTCAGGCTTGGTCTTCGGGAGGTGGTGTAGATAGAACTCCAAGGACGAAGGCTTCCGATGATGTAGTTGGAGCTGATGGAGTGGGTGCTAGAGGTGGCACTGGAGCTGTAGCTGCTGGTGCTGACACTGAAGCTCTAGCATCTGAGACTGGCACTGCAACAGACCTTGGACCTCGTGGCACATGCTTAAAAGCATCAGTGGTTGCTTTTCCTCTCCTCTCCTCTGCTTCCTCCTAAAGCTGCTCAACTGCAGTCTGAATCTTAGTCACCTTCAGATCAAGATAATAGAATTTTGTTTCCACAATCCTCTCCAGGCTCTCGTGAGTCTGAGTCAGGGTGGCCAAGCCCTTCTCAATCCTCAGTGTAGCTTGAATCAGATAGCCTAACAGATCTTGCTTGCTCTTCAGGAAGACTCGAGATGCCTCTTCAACACTTGGCATCTGGGCAGCTTTCTCATCCTTTTCCTTAGCTCTCTTCTCCTGGACTTGATCTGATGATGGTTCTTCCTCATTCATCACAACAGTGTTGTCTTCAAACTCAGGATATAGAGGTAGATGCTCCTTGTATAGCAAGTAAGTCCCTGTTCCCATCTTAGAGTTGATGAGCTCCTGAATATGTGGAGCATATCCACAACTCCTCTTTTGATCAGCAGCAGTCCTTTTGATCATTTCTACAATCAAGCTCATAACTTTGAATTTCTGAGGAACATCAAAAATTTGCAGCATGTTGATGGAGTGTCCTCTGATCATCTTGTGATCTCCTGACTTGGTTAGCAATGTGTGCCTTAAGATCCAGTTAATGGTAGGCACATCAGACAACAAGAAATGCATAGATCCAAGCTTGTAAGTTTCTAAAGCCTTATCAGGGATCTCCTTGTACATGTTTGTCATTGAGTTGTGGTCTTTCTTCTTGGTGGCATACACATCCAAGTCATCTTCATGTTCCTCTAGGGCATTGATTAGCTTGGCCCATTCATCAACCGTGGACTGGTATCTGGTACCCTCACACATCCAAACTATCCTCCCATCTGGATAGAAGTGGGCAGTGGAGTAGAACTGTATGATCAACTCATCATTCCATTTGGTGAGCTTTTGTCCAAGGAATTCATCTACTCCACAAGCCTTAAAGCTGTCATACACTCCAGGGAAGTGATCTTCATTTTCCTGGATGAACTCCCAGTCCACCCATTTCATGTCACACACTATGGGCTTCTTGTCAAGCAGAATAGTCTCATAGAAATCTTGTTGTTCCTTTGTATGGAACCTATAGTCAACTGCAGTCCTCCTCCTAACAACATAGGGATCATACTGTCGCCACAACCTCAGTCCTGCATCTTTCCTGATGTGCATGTCCTCAGCGACTGGGTGAGCATCATTGTGGTCAGGAATTTTGGGCTTCAACTTCCTCAAAACAAGAGAATCATCATCTTCTTCTTCTTCAGCTTCAGGCACTGGGGCCTTGTTCTTCTCCTCAGCAGGTATACTCCCGGTGTTCCTCTTGGGTTTTGGGGGTTTCTAAGCAGCAGCCTTGGGAGCAGACTTGGGCTTAGATGAAGCAGCCCCTGACTTGATTGCATCTCCCATAAGCTTCTGAGCCTTAGGAGCTGGTGCAGCATCCTCTTCCTCCTCCTCTTCTTCTGAATCTCTCATAATGAAGGATCTACCAAGTACTCTGGTAGTGGTCTTCTTGACCTTTTTTTTCTTTTCTTTCCTTCTCTAACTGCCTCTTCAGTTGGCTTGGAGGTTTCAGCAGTTGAGGCTCTGGCCTTTGACATGGGAATCCTCTTTGTTGGAGCCTTCTTGTGCATCCCTGGCTTTGTTGTAGCAGCTGAGCCATACTCTTTCTTTAGCACCTTTTTCTTGGAGCTGACTTCTTCCTCAACAGCCACATAATCCTCATCCTCAGAATTTGAGGTCTTCTTCTTCCTTGTTCTGGTGGCTGCCCTGGGCAAGTTGCTTGGTGTGCTCTTGCTGCCCTCATCAGAAGTGCTAGAGGGACTAGTGCCCTCACTCATATGAACCTGCTCCTCAGACTTGTTTTGGCTGTCACTTTGATCAGACATCTTGCAGGCAAACTGTTAGCAAACCCTGTGAATAGGTTGTAGATGAGGTAGAGTAGATGAGCATCACAAAGTGCAGATTTTTTGCAAAACAGATGACTTAAAAACTTAGTTTTAGTTCTTCACAGAAAGCATTTCGGATCTACCGATTTGCAAACTTGGTGATACCGAAGCAGCTTTTGGAACCTAAACTAGTGAACTCGGTCAGACTGAGTCACAGTTCGGTGGCACCGAGACTGCTAGGGTTTCACAGAGAATTGAACTCGGTCACACCGATTTGCAATTTTTGGTCAGACCGAAAACGCATGTGCAATGGCCTAAGCCAACTCGATGAGACCGATTTCTACAACTCGGTCGGTCCGAGATGAGTTCGGCGGAGACCTAACCCTAAATTTTCAAATCAAATCAAATCTACGGGATGCTTTCGCTAGACAGGATAATTTCATACGTGGCAAGAATCATGGCAAAGCAATGTGCTACGAATCGGAGTTAAGGAATAGCACAAAGATCAAGTTCATACCCTACTTCGGCGGTGAACTTGCTACGGCGGCAACGGCGAGGCAGATTGCCATTGACGGCGACGGAGACCAGCGGCGAGAGGTCGCTGGCAGCAAGAGGACGATCCGGAGACCCGAGGAGGCAGAGAAGGTCACACGCGGGTGAAAGGTTTTGGAAAATTTTCCAAAATTTAACCCGTCAATATATATAACCTGACCCTGTCGGTGTGACCGAGTGGAACAACTCGGTGGCATCGAGATGCAGAACTGCAAGCGGTTACTGCAACTCGGTGTGACCGAAAAGTTCTAGTCGGTTGCACTGAGATTGAAAACCTAGATCAACTTAGTGATCTCGGTGTGACCGAAATGGATGACTCGGTCATACCAAAATGCACAAAGAGGTTTTGGAAGTTTAAGTCTATGACAAATCGAGGACTCCGAGTGCTCCTCACACAGAGTGGTTCGAATCTGACTTGATCAAACTTTGTGATGTAGCATGAATAGAGTTTAAGACGAGGAAAACATAGATAGCTAGAGGGATTTATTAGGCATTCTTGTCCATCCATTTGGCAAAAGATAAAAAGCCAAACAATCAAAGAAACAAATGAATGTCCTTGAATGAGTAAAATATGCAACCAACATGCTCACACAATAAGATGGCAAAAGAAATATGTGACCAAGCATGCACAAACACTCTAGCATCTATCAAGCAATTTAGCGATGACTAGGTCATCTATATATGAGTATATTGACTTAGAAGTCAAATGAGAACATTTGATCGTAGGTCATACTCATCGTTTAAGCACAAGTGGGGTTGCCACTTTTACATAAAGCATTGTTGTGTTCACACCATTAGAGTTGCTTTAGCTCAATTAATTAGAGTAAAGCTCCCCCTAGATGTGATATCCCCCCTAAGAGGGATGAACTAACCTTGGGTTTTGTCGATGATGACTTCATGTAGGTGTTGAAGATGTAGATGCTCAATGTTGATGTAGATCAATCGGAGCAATCCATTGGAGTGAGTTGCACTTTCAATACCTACACGGGTTAGTCCCACAAGGAACAAACAAGGATATCCATAGACATAGAGTGATATTCACATGAGATAATGTCCATGAATGCATTAGGTTACCTTGTCCCTTGTCTTACAAACAAGAGGGTTTGTGACTCCTTGAACTAGTGCAAGATATGGAAGTTGTTTGCACTTGTCCTCGCCAAAATGATATGAGTGAAGTGTGTTGGCGGAGTCACCCTCAAGAACTCTCTAGTTCTTCTTCTTCGGGATCCACACCATCTTGATGGGGATCCTTGGAGTTCTAGTCGTACTTGATGAAGTAGAACTTGATGTAGTCTTGGGAACCCACTTGACCAAGGCTTTGGGAGATTCTTCAAATTCATCAATCTCCTCTTGAAGCTTGTCCTTGCCTTTTTTGCTTGTGGTGGAAGATCATCTTGAACTTGTGTTCCTTGGAAAGAAGTAGGATCAGACTTCTCTTGTTGAGGAACAAACTTCGTCTTGGGGTATTAATATTCTTCCCACTCAACTCCATTGGCATTGAAATTTCTTTCAAAACCAACACCTTGATTCTTCCGGTGTCTTCCTTGCTTGCGTACAATTTCCTCAAATTGCTTTCTTCCGACAAGGCTCTTGTAAACACCTTTCTCTATAATTCCCTTCAATAAGATATTTTCTTGATCAAGTGTAACTTGACTAAGAGAATCATTAGTGGAATCAAGAGAACTACTAGAAGCAACATCATTGGGTTTAGCATGATTATTGTTACTACTAGAAGAAGAATCTTTCTTGTTCTTGTTGCTAGATTTAACTTGTGACATGTAAGTAGACAAGAGTAAATGCTTGGCAATGTAAGAAGAACTCTTCTTGCGAAGATCATCATTGATTGCCTTTAAGAACTCATGCTCTTGCTCAAGGTTGAGCTTTTCAAAGCGTAACTTCTCATGAGTCTTTAAAAGATCTCGATGATTTTCCAAGGTAGTTTCATGAGCTAACTTAAGAGTGTTTAGCTCTTTAGTTAGACGCTCAATATCCTTCTTATCATCGTAATTCGTTTTGTCTTGATTAGCATGATTAATAGCAAGTTCATCATAGTTTTCATCACTAGAATTGTCAACAAGTAAATCATCATCACCTAGCAAGTCATCTTCATCACTATTGAAATCAACATACTCGGGGCGTGATACCTTTGGGCCTTTAGACATGAAGCATCTTCCAATTCCTTCATTTGGTGACTCAAATATGTCATGGGAGTTGGTTGACACAAGTGCTAGACCGGCAACACCTTCATCTTGAGCATATTTGGAGTCGGAGTGATAGCTTCTCTCGGAGTGATCGTCGGAGACGGATACCCATTCACCAACGTGAGCTTGATGTCTTTGTTTTGTGTAGCCCCTTGATGATCTGTCCTTCCTTTCCTAATCCTTGCTTCTCCGTGATGTTCTTCGTTCATAACGGTCATCTCTACTCCTTCTCTTTCTTGGTGGTGATTCTTCTCTTCTTTTGTAGGGAGTCGTACACTCATTGGAGTAGTGTCAGGGTCTTCCACGATTGTAGCAATTTCGTTCACGACTTGAGGATCTTTTGTCATTGTAGGACCTTGACTTGGAACTTCTTTCCTTGCTTCTACTCTTGTAGAACTTGTTGAAGTTCTTCACAATTAGGCTCAATTCTTCATTGAAGTTTTGTTTCTCACTTGATGATGTTGGAGCATCATATGAGGCTTTGTAAGCACCACTTGACTTGTTGTGAAGCTCTTCCTTATCCTTGAGTGACATCTCATGAGAAACAATCCTTCCAATGACTTCTGTTGGCTTGAGATCTTTGTAATTGGGCATCATTTGGATCAATGTGCACACGGTATCATATTTTCCATCCAAGGCTCTTAGGATCTTCTTGATGATGAATCTATCGGTCATCTCTTCACTTCCTAAGCCGGCAATCTCATTTGTGATGAGAGCAAGCCTAGAGTACATTTCAGCGAAGCCTTCACCACCCTTCATTTTGAACTTGTCAAGTTGACTTTCAAGCACATCCAATTTGGATTCCTTGACGGAGTCGGTACCTTCGTGCATATCAATCAAAGTATCCCAAATTTCCTTTGCATTCTCAAGACGGCTGATTTTGTTGAATTCTTCGGGGCATAATCCGTTGAAGAGAATATCACAAGCTTGAGCATTGTATTGCAGCATCTTCAACTCTTCCGCGCTAGCCTCACGGTTCGGTTCCCTCCCATCAAAGAATTTACCTTGAAAGCCAATACATACAATAGCCCAAATGGTGGGGTTATGTCCAAGAATATGCATTTTCATCTTATGCTTCCAAATAGCAAAATTAGTACCATCAAAGTAAGGACCTCTACGGTGGTAATTTCCCTCACTAGACGCCATACTCTCCTAGGTTGTGAAACTAAGGCTATGATCACCAAAGCTATGGAAATCAAGGCAAATTGAGACCAGTGATACCACTTGTAGGATCGAAAATATGTTTAGAGGGGGGGTGATTAGACTACTTGACCAAATAAAAATCTAGCCTTTTCCCAATTTTAATTCTTGGCAGATTTTAGCAACTTAGCACAAGTCAAGCAAACAACCTACACATGCAATTCTAATAGTATAGCAGCGGAATGTAAAACAATTGCATATGAAGGTAAAGGGAGGAGTTTGGAGGGAGCAAATGCAATGTAGACAGGAAGATTTTTGGCGTGGTCCCGATAGGTGGTGCTATCGTACATCCACGTTGATGGAGACTTCACCCCACGAAGGGTAACGATTGCGCGAGTCCACGAAGGGCTCCACCCACAAAGGGTCCATGAAGAAGCAACCTTGTCTATCCCACCATGGCCATCGCCCACGAAGGACTTGCCTCACTAGGGTAGATCTTCACGAATTAGGCGATCTCCTTGCCCGTACAAACTCCTTGGTTCAACTCCACAATCTTGACGGAAGCTCCCAAGTGACACCTAACCAATCTAGGAGACACAACTCTCCAAGAGGTAACAAATGGTGTGTTGATGATGAACTCCTTGCTCTTGTGCTTCAAATGATAGTCTCCCCAACACTCAACTCTCTCTCATAGGATAGGATTTGGTGGAAAGATGATTTGAGTAGAAAGCAACTTGGGGAAGGCTAGGGATCAAGATTTATGCGGTTGGAATGGAATATCTTGACCTCAACACAAGTGTAGGTGGTTCTCTCTCAGAAAATGTATGTTGGAAGTACAGGCATGTTCTGATGGCTCTCTCCACGAATGAAGAGTGGGTGGAGGGGTATATATAGCCTCCACACAAAATCTAACCGTTACACACAAATCACCAAACTCGGTGGGACCGAATCATACAACTCGGTCAGACCGATTTAGTTCATAATGTGACCGTTAGGGTTTTTGGTGGGACCGACATGTCAACTCGGTGGGACCGATATCATTAGGGTTAGGGCATAACGTAATCTCGGTGAGACCGATTACACAAACTCGGTGAGACCGATTTTGGTAATAGGCTAACCAGAGAGTTGGTCAGGCAATCTTGGTGGGACCGATTCGCTCTTTCGGTAGGACCGAAACGTTATGAAAGGGAAACAGAGAGTTTGGATTGCAATCTCGGTGGGACCGATCGCTCATCTTGGTTGGACCGAAACGTTACAAAAGGAAACAAAGAGATTACAATCCCATCTCGGTGAGACTGAGATCCCTATCGGTAGGACCGAAAAGACTAGGGTTTGTGGCAGTGGCTATGTCAAGTGAACTCGGTGGCGCCGGATAGATCAAATCGGTGGGGCCGAGTTTGACTTTTGGTTTGGGATATATTTGGATATGAGAAAGTAGTTTTGGGGTTTTGGAGCATATCACTAAGCATTTTGAGCAAGAACCTCATTAAGCAACACCTCACCCCCTCTTAATAGTATTGGCTTTTCCTATGGACTCAATGTGATCTTGGATCACTAAAAATGAAATGTAGAGTCTTGTGCTTTGAGCTTGAGCCAATCCTTTTATCCTTAGCATTTTGAGGGGTCCACTTTCCAGTGCATGCCATGCCAAGCATTGAGCTTTTGCTGAAATATTTATCTTCAAGTAGCATTAGCTCAATGAGCTATATGTTGTTAGGAATTACCAAAACCACCCAGGGATAGTTGGACTTTCAAAAGGAGTTGCGGGCGTGGGTATATACATATTGCTTGCTGTTAGTAGTTGTTTCTTGATTCGGAAGTATTGTTGGATGAAGCGGCCTGGACCGACATTACATGATCGCATTGATGAGACTGGTTCTACCGACGTGCTTTGCACACAGGTGGTTGGAGGGTGTCAGTTTCTCCAACTTTAGTTCAATTGGATTCAATGAACATGGTTCTTTCTGAAGATCAAAAAGCAATCACTATACCGCGTTGTGGTTTTTGATGCGTAGGTAAGAACGGTTCTTGCTAAGCCTGTAGCAGCCACATAAAACTTGCAACAACAAAGTAGAGGACGTCTAACTTGTTTTTGCAGGGCATGTTGTGATGTGATCTAGTCAAGGCATGATTATATAAATTGTTGTATGAGATGATCATGTTTTGTAACACAGTTATCGGCAACTGGCAGGAGCCATATGGTTGTCGCTTTATTGTATGAATTGCAATCGCCATGTAATAGCGATAGTCGTGGAAGCAATAGTTGGCGAGACGACAACGATGCTACGATGGAGATCAAGGTGTCAAGCCGGTGACGATGGTGATCATGTCGGTGCTTTGGAGATCGAGATCAAAGGCACAAGATGATGATGGCCATATCACATCACTCATATTGATTGCATGTGATGTTTATCCTTTATGCATCTTATTTTGCTTAGTACGGCGGTAGCATTATAAGATGATCTCTCACTAAATTTCAAGGTATAAGTGTTCTCCCTGAGTATGCACCGTTGCTACAGTTCGTCGTGTCGAGACACCACGTGATGATCGGGTGTGATAAGCTCTACGTTCACATACAATGGATGCAAGCCAGTTTTGTACAAGCAGAATACTCGTGTTAAACTTGACAAGCCTAGCATATGCAGATATGGCCTCGGAACACTGAGACCGAAAGGTCAAGCGTGAATCATATAGTAGATATGATCAACATAGTGATGCTCACCATTGAAAACTACTCCATCTCACGTGATGATCGGACATGGTTTAGTTGATATGGATCACGTGATCACTTAGATGATTAGAGGGATGTCTATCTAAGTGGGAGTTCTTAAGTAATATGCTTAATTGAACTTTAATTTATCATGAACTTAGTACCTGATAGTATTTTGCATGTCTATGTTGTTGTAGATAAATGGCCAGTGCTATTGTTCCGTTGACTTTTAATGCGTTCATAGAGAAAGCTAAGTTGAAATATGATGGTAGCAACTACACGGACCGGTTCCGTAACTTGAGGATTATCCTCATTGCTGCACAAAAGAATTACGTCCTAGAAGCACTGCTAGGTGCCAAACCCGCTACAGGAGCAACTCCAGATGTTATGAACACCTGGCAGAGCAAAGATGATGACTACTCGATAGTTCAGTGTGCCATGCTTTACGGCTTAGAACCGGGACTTCAACGACGTTTCGAATGTCATGGAGCATATGAGATGTTCCAGGAGTTGAAGTTAATATTTCAAGCAAATGCCTGGATTGAGAGATATGAAGTCTCCAATAAGTTCTACAGCTGCAAAATGGAGGAGAATAGTTCTGTCAGTGAACACATACTCAGAATGTCTGGGTACCACAATCACTCGACTCAACTGGGAATTAATCTTTTGGTTGATAGTGTCATTAACAAAGTTCTTCAATCACTGCCACCAACCTACAAAAGCTTTGTGATGAACTATAATATGCAAGGGATGGATAAGAAAATTCCCGAGCTCTTCGCAATGCTAAAGGCTGCGGAGGTAGAAATCAAGAAGGAGCATCAAGTGTTGATGGTCAACAAGACCACCAGTTTCAAGAAGAAGGGCAAAGGGAAGAAGGGGAACTTCAAGAAGAACGGCAAGCAAGTAGCTGCTCAAGTAAAGAAGCCCAAGTTAGCCTGAGACTAAGTCCTTCTACTGCAAAGGGACTGGTCACTGGAAGCAGAACTGTCCCAAGTATTTGGCGGATAAGAAGGATGGCAAAGTGAAAGGTATATTTGATATACATGTTATTGATGTGTACCTTGCTAATGCTCGCAGTAGTGCCTGGTATTTGATACTGGTTCTGTTGCTAATATTTGCAACTCGAAACATGGGCTATGGATTAAGCGAATATTGGCTAAGGACGAGGTGACGATGCGCGTGGGAATTGGTTCCAAAGTCGATGTGATCGCCGTCGGCATGCTACCTCTAAATCTACTTTCGGGATTAGTTTTAGACCTAAATAATTGTTATTTGGTGCCAGTGTTAAGCATGAACATTATATCTGGATCTTGTTTGATGCGAGATGGTTATTCATTTAAATCAGAGAATAATGGTTGTTCTATTTATATGAGTAATATATTTTATGGTCATGCACCCTTAATGAGTGGTCTATTTTTGTTGAATCTCGATAGTAGTGATACACATATTCATAGTATTGAAGCCAAAAGATACAAATTTAATAATGATAGTGCAACTTATTTGTGGCACTGCCGTTTAGGTCATATTGGTGTAAAGGGCATGAAGAAACTCCATGCTGATGGACTTTTGGAATCACTTGATTATGAATCACTTGATGCTTGCGAACCATGCCTCATGGGAAAGATGACTAAGACTCCATTCTCTGGAACAATGGAGTGAGCAATAGACTTGTTGGAAATAATACATACTGATGTATGCAGTCTGATGAGTGTTGAGGCTCGTGGCGGTTATCGTTATTTTCTGACCTTCACAGATGATTTGAGCAGATACGGGTATATCTACTTGATGAAACATAAGTCTGAAACATTTGAAAAGTTCAAAGAATTTTAGAGTGAAGTGGAAAATCATCGTAACAAGAAAATAAAATTTCTACGATCTGATCGTGGAGGTGAATATTTGAGTTATGAGTTTGGTCTTCATTTGAAACAATGCAGAATAGTTTCGCAACTCATGCCACCTGGAACACCACAAGGAATCCAGATTTCACAAGAGAACCAAGCATATCAAGAGATGCTTCAGTTCCATCTGCGATCAAGTCAAGGAGGGAGACATAGAGATCTGCAAGATACATATGGTTTTGAATGTTGCAGACCCGTTGACTAAGCCTCTCTCACAAGCAAAACATGATCAGCACCAACACTCCATGGGTGTTAGAATCATTACTATGTAATCTAGATTATTGACTCTAGTGCAAGTGAGAGACTGAAGGAAATATGCCCTAGAGGCAATAATGAAGTTGTTATTTATATTTCCTTATATCATGATAAATGTTTATTATTCATGCTAGAGTTGTATTAACCGGAAACTTAGTACATGTGTGAATACATAGACAAACAGAGTGTCCCAAGTATGCCCCTACCAGACTAGCTCGTTAATCAAAGATGGTTAAGTTTTCTAGCCATAGACATGTGTTGTCATTTGATGAACGAGATCACATCATTAGAGAATGATGTGATGGACTGATACGTCCATTTTGCATCATGCTTTTATATCGATATTTATTGCATTATGGGCTGTTATTACACATTATGTCAGGATACTTATGCCTATTCTCTCTTATTTTACAAGGTTTACATGAAGAGGGGGAATGCCGGCAGCTGGAATTCTGGGCTGGAAAAGGAGCAAATATTAGATACCTATTCTGCACATCTCCAAAAGTCCTGAAACTCCATGGGAATTATTTTCAGAATATATAAAAAATATTGGGCGAAAGAAGTACCAGAGGGGGGACACCCACCGTCCATGAGGGTGGGGGGGCGCCCTACCCCCTGGGTGCGCCCCCTTGCGTCGTGGGCCCCCAGGTGGCCCTCCGATGCCCATCTTTGGCTATATGGAGTCTTTCGCCAAGGAAAAAGTCATAAGCAACCTCACGGGATGAAACTCTGCCGCCATGAGGCGGAACCTTGGCGGAATCAATCTAGGGCTCTGGCGGAGCTGTTCTGCCAGGGAAACTTCCCTCCGGGAGGGGGAAATCATCACCATCGTCATCACCAACGATCCTCTCATCTGGAGGGGGTCAATCTCCATCAACATCTTCACCAGCACCATCTCATCTCAAACCCTAGTTCATCTCTTGTATCCAATCTTTGTATCCAAACCTCAGATTGGTACCTGTGGGTTGCTAGTAGTGTTGATTACTCCTTGTAGTTGATGCTAGTTGGTTTACTTGGTGGAAGATCATATGTTCAGATCCATTATGCATATTAATACCCCTCTGATTATGAACATGAATATTATTTCTTAGTAGTTATGTTTGTTCGTGAGGACATGGGAGTATCTTGCTATAAGTAGTCATGTAAATTTGGTATTCGTTCTATATTTTGATGAGATGTATGTTGTCATCCCTCTAGTGGTGTCATGTGAATGTCGACTACATGACACTTCACCATTGTTTGGGCCTAGAGGGAGGCATTGGGGAGTAATAAGTAGATGATGGGTTGCTAGAGTGACAGAAGCTTAAACCCTAGTGTATGCGTTGCTTCGTAAGGGGCTGATTTGGATCGATATGTTTCATGCTATGGTTAGGTTTACCTTAATACTTTTGTTGTAGTTGCGGGTGCTTGCAATAGGGGTTAATCATAAGTGGGATGCTTGTCCAAGTAAGGACAATACCCAAGCACCGGTCCACCCACATATCAAATTATCAAAGTACCGAACGCGAATCATATGAACATGATGAAAACTAGCTTGACGATAATTCCCATGTGTCCTCGAGAGCGCTTTCCTTCATATAAGAGTTTGTCCAGGCTTGTCCTTTGCTACAAAAAGGATTGAGCCATCTTGCTGCACCTTATTCACTTTATTTACTTGCTACCCGTTACAAATTATCTTATCACAAAACTATCTATTACTGACAATTTCAGTGCTTGCAGAGAATACCTTACTGAAAACTGCTTATCATTTCCTTCTGCTCCTCGTTGGGTTCGACACTCTTACTTATCGAAAAGGCTACGATAGATCCCTACACTTGTGGGTCATCAAGACTCTTTTCTGGTGCCGTTGCCGGGAGTGAAGCGCCTTTGGTAGGTGGAATTTGGTAAGGAAAATTTTATATAGTGTGCTGAAATTTACTGTTACTTGTTACTATGGAACATAATCCTTTGAGGGGCTTGTTCGGGGTATCTTCACCCCGACCAGTGGAGAAAAGAGTTGCTCCTCAACCTACTGAACCTACTGAAAATGTTTACTTTGAAATTCCTTCGGGTATGATAGAGAAACCGCTAGCTAATCCTTTCACAGGTGATGGAACATTACATCCCGATTTGCACCTAATCTATGTGGATTAAGTTTGTGGATTATTTAAGCTTGCAGGTATGCCCGAGGATGTTATCAAGAAGAAGGTCTTCCCTTTATCTTTGAAGGGAGATGCATTTACATGGTTGAGGCTATGTGATGATATTGGATCATGGAACTACCAACGATTGAAATTGGAATTTCATCAGAAGTTTTATCCTATGCATCTTGTTCATCATGATCGTAATTATATATATAATTTTTGGCCTCGCGAAGGAGAAAGCATCGCTCAAGCTTGGGGGAGGCTTAAGTCAATGTTATATTCATGCCCCAATCATGAGCTCTCAAAAGAAATGCTTATTCAAAAATTTTATGCTCGGCTTTCTCTCAGTAATCGCTCCATGCTCGATACTTCTTGTACTAGATCTTTTATGATGAAGATTATTGAATTCAAATGGGATTTATTGGAAAGAATTAAACGCAAATTTGAAGATTGGGACCTCAACGAAGGTAAGGAGTCAGGTATAACACCTAAGTTTGATTGTGTTAAATCTTTTATGGATACCGACGCTTTCCGTGAATTTAGCACTAAATATGGACTTGACTCTGAGATAGTAGCTTATTTCTGTGAATCCTTTGCTACTCATGTTGATCTCCCTAAGGAGAAGTGGTTTAAATATAATCCTCACATTGAAGTAAAAGTAGTTGCACCTATTCAAGTTGAAGAAAAGACTATCACTTATAATGATCCTATTGTTCCTACTGCTTATATTGAGAAACCACCTTTCCCTGTTAGAATAAAGGATCATGCTAAAGCTTTAACTGTGGTCAACAAGAGTAATATTAAGACACCAAAACCTCCTGAACAAATTAAAGTTGAACCTAGTGTTGCTATGGTTAAAGATCTCTTGGTTGATAATATTGATGGGCATGTTATTTACTTCTGCAATGAATCTGCTAGAATTGCTAGACACTACAAAAAAAGACACATCCGTGACATTTTGGGCCGAACGAATTTTTTTCTGTCATACATATGACACTTCTATGATGATAATTGTGACAAAACCCGGTATCATCATAGATGTGGTGGGCTCCTACTTCTATGACAAAAAATCATGACAAAAATGGGTTTTTCATCCTGGGCGGGCTGGAGACGTAGTTGCATGACATTCTTTGGGCCGTCCATGACGGAAAAAACCGTGGTAGAAGCGAGGGCGAGGAAAATTTCAGGGAGTTCCCGATTACTGTGGGAGGTCGGGGGCCGAGCGATGCGCGTTTCTCTCGTACACGTACGCGCGTGTGTGCGAGGCATTGGCTCTAAATGAACCCGAGCGAGGCGTTGGGCTCTAACTGAACCCGAGCGATTGCACTGCAGGCTACGCGTTACTGAACCCGAGAAATCGATCAATGGCTGTTAACTGAACCCGATCGAGCGATTCCTTCGCTACTGCTGCTAACTGAAGTCGATCGATGCTGCATCTGGGATGAACAGTGAGCATTGCGGGAGGTTTTGGATGAACAGTGAGCGGTGGCGTTGCCTCTGGATGAACAGGACCCCATGGTGTGGTGGAGGTCTGGATGAACAGTAGACGGTGGAGGGGTGCCCGTGGAGGGGTGGTTGAACAGGACCCCGTGGAGTGGAGGGCTGGATGAATAGTAGACGGTGGAGGGGTGCCTGTGGAGGGGTGGTTGAATAGGACCCCATGGTGTGGAGGGCTGGATGAACAGTAGACGGTGGAGGGGTGATTGAACAGTAGCCGGTGGAGTAGCACGCGGTGGAGGCTGGATGAACAGGAGCCCGTGGAGGCTGGAGGAGGTCGACGGTAGCCCATGGAGGCTGGAGGAGGTCGACGGTGGAGATGAACAGTATCTCGTGGAGTCCCGTTTTGCGGTGCGCCACACCCCTCCCGATGAACAGGACCCCCATTTCGACTGTAGCGCTCCAACACAACTCTGTTTCGTCCGTTTTATGGTACGCCACACCCCTCCCGATCAACAGGACCCCCGTTTCAACCGTAGGAGGTCCGTTTCATCCGTTTGCGGTACGCCACACCCCTCCCGATGAACAGGACCCCCGTTTCGATCGTAGGAGGTCCGTTTCCTCCGTTCTGCGGTATGCCAGGCCTCGTTTCCATTGGCTGTTCCGTCCAAGCCCTCCTGATGAACACGACCATGCATTCCGTTCTGACCTAGCTGGTTGGCTCCCACGCATTTCGTTGCCTCCCGATGAACACGACGCATTCCGTTGCCTCCCCATGAACACGACGCAATCCTTTGCCTCCCCATGAACATGACGCATTCCGTTGCCTCCCCATGAACACGACGACAACGCTGTTTCTCCATTCCGACCCAGCCATGTACACGAGCCCTGGCCGTACGTATGCGCGAGTAGGCGTTCGAGACCCCGCCCGTATGTACACATACGTGGCCGTATTTTCTTTCTTGCACCCTGGCCGCTGTACGTACGTGTACATGCTACGTGCGTGCCTCTACTACGACACGTGCGCGCCTCTACTATGACACGTGCGCGCCTCTATATCGACCAGTATGTACGTACACGTTCGCGACCAGAATGACAATGCTACGTACGCTTCGACCGGGTGGGTCCCGACTGTCAGGCAGTCAGGGGGGCGAATCGTTTTGTTTTTGTTTTTGCCCGGACGCACTTCCTTGCGTGCGAAGGTGTAGCTGGTGGGTCCCAGCAGTCAGGGGGAAACATTTTTTTTGCGAAATACGGTGGCCCGTCCGGTGGGTCCCCGCTGTGAGGTGGAGGAATAATTATTTTGCATGTAATAAGGAGGCACTTCCTTGCTGCGACCGTGGACCCAGATGTCAGCCTCTCCACGTACAGTCCACGTCCGATGGAAGCCGTTACTTGACCATGTTGACCATGCCACGCCGAGAGCACCAGGGCGGTGGACGACGGCGAGGCCTAGGAAGGGGACGATGCGGAGCCGGGGAAGACGCGGCAATGGATGCCCACGCGTAGAGGAGTATGAGGGTTCACTGGTTCGCTGTGGTGTGAGGCTGCCATCGCCGTAGAATAACAGGGGGGTGGGTGAGTAGAGGGATGGCCTGGCCAGCGGTGGGAGTAGTAGGGGGCGGTGAGGCCTCCGCCGCATCGCAGCCGGCCACGGGAGGCAGGAGCGCGAGGCACGACCGACGCTGGTTTGGGCGGCTGGAGCAAGAAGACCAGAGGTTGAAGAAGCACTACGGCCGTTGGATGGACATCGTACGGTCACTGGAGCTAAAATCATGCATATTGACTAAGTTGACAAAGCTCTCCGTCCCCGTCAACTTAGTAGGCCCACAAGTCAGTCTGCCACTATACTGGGTCCCAACTAACAGGGGGAGTATTCATTTTTTTGTGCGTAATAAGGAGGCACTTCCTTGCGCGAGAAGATATAGCTAGTGGGTCCGAGCTGTCAGCGGCGGTAACATTTTTTTCATGAAATACAGAGGCCCTTTCGGTGGGTCCCTGATATCAGGTGGAGGAATCATTATTTTGCGCGTAATAAGGAGGCATTTCCTCACGTGCGGCTGTGGACCCAGCTGTCGGCCTCTCCACGTACAGTCCACTTCAGATGCATGTCGGTCATTGACCACGTTGACTAGGCCGCGTCGAGAGCACAAGGGTGGTGGACGACAGTGAGGCCTAGGAAGGGAACGACATGGAGGCAGGGAAGACTCGGCAGTTGTTTCCCACGCAGAGGGGAGTACGACTGTACGAGGGTTTACTGGTTCGTCTGCCATCGCCGGAGAATAACAGTAGGTGTGGGTGAGTAGAGGGATGGCTAGGCCAGCGATGGGAGTACGGTGGGGCAGTGAGGCCTACGCGGCAGCAGAGCCGGCCGCGGGGAGGAGGGAGCAGGCTGTCCCGCCGGCGCTTGTTTGAGCGGCTAGAGCAGGAAGAGCAGAGATTGAAGAAGCACGACGGCCGTTGGATCGATATCGTACGGTCACTGGAGCTAGAATCGTTCATATTGACTAAGTTGACAAAGCCCTCCGTCCCCGTCAACTTAGTAGGCCCACAAGTCAGCCTCCCACTATGGTGGGTCCCAGCTAGCAGGGGTGGTATTCATTTTTCTATGCATAATAAGGAGGCACTTCTGGTGGGTCCGAGCTGATAGCGGGGGGAATTTTTGTTTCGCGAAATACGGTGGTCCGTCCGGTGGGTCCTAGCAGTCAAGGGCAAACATTTTTTTCGCGAAATACGGTGGCCCGTCCGGTGGGTCCCAGCAGTAAGGGGGGAAACGTTTTTTCCGCGAAATACTGGTGGCCTGTCCGGTGGGTCCCTGCTGTCAGGTGGAGGAATAATTATTTTGCGCGTAATAAGGAGGCACTTCCTTGCGGCTGCCGTGGACCCAGCTGCCAGCCTCTCCACGTACAATACTCTTCCGATGGAAGTCGGTCGTTGACCACATTGACCATGCCACACCGAGAGCAGCACGGCGGTGGACGACGGCGAGGCCTAGGAAGGGGACGACGTGGAGCCGGGGAAGACGCGGCAGTGGATGCCCGCGCAGCGAGGAGTACGAGGGTTCACTAGTTCGGCTGCGGTTTGAGGCTGCCATCGCCACAGAATAACAGGGGGAGTGGGTGAGTGAAGGGATGGCCTAGCCGGCGGTGGGAGTAGTATGGGGACGGTGAGGCCTCCGCGACAGCACAGTCGGCCACGGGAGGCAGGAGCATGCGGCACGACCGGCGCTGCTTTGGGCGGCTGGGGCAAGAAGACCAGAGGTTGAAGAAGCACTACGGCCGGTTGATGGACATCGTTGACCATGCCGTGCCGAGAGCACCAGGGCGGTGGACGACGGCGAGGCCTACGAAGGGAACGACACGGAGCCGGGGAAGACACGGCAGTGGCTGCCCACGCGGTGGAGAGTACGAGGGTTGACTGGTTCTGCTACCGTCGCTGGAAAATAACAGGAGGTGTGGGTGAGTTGAGGGATAGACAGGCCAGGGATGCGAGTATGATGGGGCCGTGAGGCCTGCCCGGCAGCACTGCCGGCCACGGGAGGCGGGAGCAGGTGGTTCCGACGGCGCTGGTTTGGGCGGCTGGGGCAGGAAGATCAGAGACTGAAGAAGCACGATTACCGTTAGATTGACATCTAACGGTCTGACGCTGGTAGAGTCGATTGTTGACTAAGTTTCTTTTTTGAGAAACCTTGTGTACGCATGAACTTAGTAGGCCCACAAGTCAACCTCCAAATATGTGGCAGACAACATAAAGCCCATTTGCTATTTTTTATAAATTGTAGCCCATTTGCTAATTCTTAAGTAATTTATTACAGCCCATTTTCTGCCCAAGACCATGGTCAAAAAGTTCAACCTTATTTTGCATATTTCGGTGGAGTCCGAACTATTGTAATCCCGAAATGATAAACATTTTTTAAGAACTTATTGATTTGCCAAAAAAATCGTTTTGTTTTTGTAAGCAAATAAGACGTGGGACAATTGAGTTGGTTTAAGGGAAAACCAGTGGTAAAAAAATCAGCGCTGGGTGGGAAAAAACAACAAAAATAAGGATGTAAATAGGAAAAGGGAATTTTATGTGTTTTCAATATAATGATACATGTATATGAACTAGTAAAACTATAGGTAGAGATTAGAAAACGGATGTAGGGCATGCATTTCAAGAGGAAAATAGAACTGGGCTATGTGTTTGATTCAGTAAAAAAACTGCCCGCGGATGTTGTAAGACAAAATATAACTAACGATGGCGGGCCAGAGGCCAGTAGATACCTGCTGGATCTTTGTGTCCCGTTGTCGTCATGGGCTGGGCCTGTTAAAACAAAACCAACCCTGGGCAGTCTACAACCCAGTTGAAACTTACTCGACCTGAAAAAACAATATACGTGCTCAATAAACAAGAGCATTCTGCAAGTACAGACTGATAACTGGGATGCAACATGGATTTTTTTTATCGTGATAATAAGTGCATGCACTTGTTTCGAAAAAATTGGAGAACTGGGAATTCGAACAGCGGGTGCTTATGCTACCCATCAAATAAAAATCAGGTGCCTGAAAATTCGTTTCGAAACAAATGATTTAGCTTTATATCCACGTCGACCCTCGGCATGATGGTTGGAAGGAAATGCAAGTTCATACCAAAAGATCATTAACAACAATACCAACTTGCGGACGACAAGGTAGTACAACTACCAATACCAAACTAACTTATAATCTTTTTACTCCTGGCCCTAGTGTTCGTCTGGTAGAAAATCTTGCGGAGGACCAGCTCCCGCTCCTTCTCTTGCTCTAGGTCCCCGAGGTGGTACTGGTGCATCACCCAGTTGGTCCTCTGCTGGTCAAAGTTCTTGTTGATGTGCAGCACCAGAACCTTTTTTGCTGCCCATCTGTCGGTCATTGACCATCACCGGCAAGGTATTGTCGGTCTTGTGCCACATCGCGTGCATGCCGCACTCCGACTGTATCTTGCGACGCGTCCACGTGCCCCTTTTGAACGCCCTGGAATTGCGCTAGAAGAAATGCTTCCTTAGGCCACTCAGTGTGATACCTGCAGTATTGTGGAATACAGGTTTTAGTGCACCTAGTTGGCATTTTCATAACATCTTTAGCATGTTGCAGTCACTTGTTTCACTTTTTATTAACTGTCAAATTGTAATTGCTTCACCAGGTCTGCGTCTAAAAAGAAAAATAGAGCTATAAACAAAGGAATATGTTTGTGCAAGTAGACGGCCGATCGATGTCTTACCTAGAAGTTTCTCAGGTTGGGTGTAGCATATGTCGTGCTCGCTGTCGATGGTTGGTATGAACAAATCGATGAGAGATTGAAATCTCGCGCTGTCAGCACTCACTTTGGCCTCAAGGTGCTCGATCAGCTCCTGATCCGTGGGATCGAACTTGACGCCAGTGGGCAGCACCGGCCAATCCTTCTTCGACTTGCATCGGTAATTCCAGTTATATGGTACTCAATGTATGATCAATCGACTGTTTTAAGTGAATGATGAAAGATTTCGACAGATAAGTGGTACTCCAAATCTGAAGTCCAGAATACTCGAACACGCCGCTGGGATTCTTGTGTCACCTCACGCGCAGCGTGTTGTCACGCCAATTCAATGTGTGGACATGATGAATAATTTGACCGACGCATACTAGTACTGCTAATGTACTACTTACTAGTCGTATTTAGTGTCACAATTTATACATAGGTTTAACTAACAAGTACGCACTTTAAGCCTAACTGATATATATATAATATGGCTTCTGCACAGCATCTCCATCATCATTATCAGTACATCCTATGCAGGTGAGTTAGTATGCACTTGATCCCAGGAAGGTATCTATCCTTCAAACCAGAGGAGTGCTTCAAACTAACAACAATACATAATATCCAACAAAAGAGGGTCGTGCTACAGCAGCAGAATACATGGCTCAGTCTAGATATCAGCACGAATCAAGTTGTGCATATTTGCTGTTGGCATGAACCACATCACCGCATGTCGGGTTTGCAAAAGCCATCCATCGCATGGAAGCTTGATGCCTTTCACACACTGAAGATTATCTGGCAACAAGCTATGTCGACGAATCTCTGGATATGGTGATTCATGAAACCCATGGTATGATGTGTAAACACAGCCCCCCCTCGCGAATGGAAGTTGCATAGCACAGTAATCATCGCTGGTGATATGATCGATGATTGGTTGGATGATCGGATAATTGAGCCCGAGGAACAAGGAGTGGTTGCCGAGGCTGTAAACCCGCCTCCATTTGAATACGCTTGGCCCAACGGAGCTGGGATCTTTCTCGAACACGAAGCAGCCATAGCCATCAATGTCACGAACGCCCCATGCATTATACTGCATGTGGTTTGATGTAATGGTTTGGTCAATTTGGTACGTGCGAATGAGCATCAAATGACCGCCGTCAGTTGAACAGGCGATAAACCACCACCCATCGGCTGGTATGATTCCAGGTCCTGGAATCATGAAGGCCGGCGCATTTGCGTCTGCTGCAACAATTCAAACTGGAGACCAAAAGGACAAAAATAAACAATCACGTTCATAGTATGTGTGGAATTAAGATTATTATAACAGTGACACATATCATAGACAGAGAATTGCAATGCCGTGGTCATAATCATATCCCAAGTTAAAAAATAAGCCAATGGCTTTCATATTCTAGCAATATGTCATGGTTCAAACATCATGTAACAATGAGAGGAAAACAGCTATGACAGCGCCTACTCATATTCTACCATAGCACTTACTACTACTGTTCTCATATCAACTCTAAGCAATAACATGCGTTGTTATAAAAATCTTGTAAACAAGAGTAACATATAGCAATCATGATGTTATGCTCATAATATGTATTCTAACAATCATTAGATGCCAATTGTTCTAATATCAACTCTAACAATAACATGTGTGGTCATAAAAATCTAGGAAATGAGAGGAACATATAGCAATGATGTGGTTATAGACATGCTATGCATTCTAAATTTGTAACAAATGAACAGACAGTCGTATTCATAAGGTAAAGATGAGATGAGATAGAACAATTACACGATGATAGATTCCACTAGTACAGGCAGGCAATCTGTGCGTCGACCGCGTAAACGATGCCATCGTGCACTATAGCATCAGACAGAAATGTTGCCTCAACAGGATTGATGATGAGCCATAACCATGTATGGCGACCGGATTCCAGATAGACTAATCCCATGTTGAACAAGGCAATGAGCTTGTAATCCATGTAGTCTTCTGATGGTGTGGGCACTTCGCAGATTACAACTTTCTGCAAATAGAGGTCGAGCCAAAAGCTTGACGCGTCTCGTGCGTAGTAGGCAGGAGTGTCCGGCGGGCCGCGAGGCTCGATGGTGGCGGTATCCAACGATGGAAGGGTGATCTCTTGCTGGGTGTAGATATCCATGAGACGCCATGGACTACCAATGTAGTGGATGAGGACGATCCAATTGGCCTTCATGCCCGCCCAGTAGTGGTCGCGCATGAAGGACAGGTGGACGGGTAGTGGTAGTATGTCGAGGGGCACCACGGCAACCTCCGTAGGATCGTCAAGTCGGTGTCTGGGCCACCTGCGAGGATCGGGCATCAGCAAGCAGGGTGTCTTGAAAAGAGCCGTCCGGTTGTAGACGAGTAGACGGTACAAAGACACCGAGCATGCGGCCAGACGGACGGTGGTGAGTAGGTCCATACGACTACAGATCTGCTCCAAGAGAACATCGGGAAGGGAATTCCAATCGCGGCTCTGCGTGTTAGTCGGTTCTGCCATTGGGGTTTTCGGTGCCTGTGAGCCAGCGGGGAAGTGGATTCGGGCGGGTGAGCGAAGAAGCTTCTCCTCGTGTGGCCGAGCAGTGAGCGGGGGGATATGGTACGCGCGAGCTACCAAGGAAGATGGCACGGGCGGGCGAGCAGTGAGCGGGGGTAAATGGTGTGCGGCTGACAATGGGGAGGAGAGGAGGAAGAAGAGAGGAGGAAGAAGAAGAGAGGAGGAAGAAGAGTGGAAGACGGGGAACAAAGTGCATTCAATCTCAATTCTACTAGTACTACTACCAGGATATACCGTCCTTCGGAGTGTAAATAGTTACACCGATGACATGTGGGTCTACCACAACAGGGCCCATATGTCAGTTAATGGAGGACAGAGGTGCGTAGGCGTATTTGCGGAAGCGTGCTCTACTGGCAAACATGATGACAGTACTGGGTAAGGCTGATTTAGTAACACCAACACGCTGGTTTAGCTTACTAATTACGTGTCCCATCTGCTGCAGCGTGTATTGTCACTTCACTGCGAAGACTAGTTGAATAGTTCTCTCTGACCGAGATGGGGAATAATGGATCGCGAGGACTTCCTTTCTATAGTATCCCTATGCCTCGCTCACTTCACTCATTTTGCTCCGTACCTAGTCACTTGTTGAAATCTGTAGAAAGACAAATACTCCATATTTGGGAACAGAGGGAGGCTTTTACTCCGAACTATTTGGGAACAGAGGGAGTATCACCATATGGAGGGAACAGAGGAAACTTGAAATATGAACATGTCAATGGGAGGGAGTAAGCCCCATGTATGCATGCATGCAACATGCAACACTCACACGTACACATGGACGCACACAACACTTACGCACCCATGTGGCACACAACACACGATGCAACACACACGCTCACGCTCAAGTGCTCAACCTACTCCCTACGTCTGTGAAATACTGTACATTTAGAGATTTACACATTGACCAGGGCATAATTAACGCCCAAAAGTAACAGACTTATGTGTGCATGCGACCATTGAGATAAGAAGATAAAATGAAGGCTGTTGCATGCTGTAATTAAGGATAGACATGTAGCCTATACCTACAGCACAAGTTGGTGCATTAGTCAATCAATATCGATTTAGATTAAAGGCTAAATGCATTGGAAGTGTAGATGTACATCATGTACTACACTCTTTGTTTTATAGCCGATGTACACTCTTTGTTGGAAGACCGAGGGAGGACACGTGCATGCACTCACATACACAGCCAGGGCGGTTCGCGCGCAAGGGTTGGACTCGTGTCGCGCCTGCATAAAGTTTTGTTTAACTGATTTCTTTGCTCTGCCAACTAACAGGTGGGACCCAGAGACCAGGTGACAATTTAACCAGTCAACAAAGTGCCACGTCGACTATGTGGCCGGTCAGTAGGGTGCAATACGGTGCTCTACGATGAGCTAGTGATAGTATAATCGCCGCAAAACTATATATAGTGACTGTAAAGAGCGTATTGTTACATATGTTGACCGCCAGTGTATTTTTCTCATTTCAAATTAAGCCATATTAATCGGAAAGGACGCAGTATGGACTACTACTACTAGTACTAGTACTGCTTTGATGTGTCCTGTCAACTCGCCGAACGAGGAGAAGCTTGTTTACTACGCCTCTGCCTCGCCCACGCGCGCGGTGGTTCGCAAGATGAGGAGAGGGTTTTGAATACAACACCCTCTCCCTCCCCTCTCCCTCGCCCTCGCGGTGGACGTGCAGCAGTTCAATCGGTGTCAGATTGCCAGAAGCATATTGTACTGTAGTATCATCATTGTTGGACCTTCCGAAGAGGCAAAGAGCCAAGTGCAAGGTTCACACGATTACGAACTGTTGAACCTCCCGAAGAGGCAAGAGCCAAGCGCAAGGTTTTATAGGAGTTATCATCCTAGTAGAAGTGTACTACAACTATAGCGAACGATGCTACTGTATGATGCCGCCACGTCACGTATATCCAAAGCTGTGCCACCTTTTTTCTCAAAGAGCATGTTGGAGCCCGTGCAACAACCACACAAGTTGCACATACACATAACCCATTTACTAGTAATAAATTCTAAAGAACAAATGCCAGTATGCCACACAAGTTCATCTCCAATTCATGTGATAAATTTGTGCACGACTAGTCTACATATATTCACAGCGCTACCGTTCACAATTACCGTACTCCACTTACACGTTATAGATGGGCTACATGTCCTCCTCCAGGTTTCAGTCCCAGGTGTTCTTCATGGATGGCATGATCCATAGCGGTGGGCAACGGGAATCATTGTTGCAGCTTTCTAGTCCGGTTCCACACGATGGAGACTCATCCAAGCTGAAGCGGCATAAATTAGGGATAGCGTGTCCCAGCATGTCGTTCATCCGGCAGTGCGCACTGAAGACACAACTATGCTTCATGAACAGCAGGCCTTCCGTGTCATGCACGGAAGGTGGCATCCGCTTCACAATGGGGTAGCTGTCCCTGATGAAAAGCGAGTACTCTCCAAGAGTGTTCCTCGGCACCCACGTAGCATCACGGGGGTCGAACTCGGCGCCGTTCATCTGGTACACACGGCATCCCAGATCTGGACACATGGTGACGTACATAGTCAAGGTCCATGCATAATAATGTTGTGGTCAAATATGGCGGTCAGTAATACTGTGCAGCAAATAGTACTACTCCGGTATAGAGGAAGTAAAATAACCGGCTTATTATATATAGCCACTCTTGGCTACATGGATGAGATAGTAAGACATGGAAAAAAATGGTGGCAGCTAGTGGGTTCAAGTCTTCAAGGGCCTAGCTAGCTATACGCGTCCTCCAAGGTAAAAAGTACTCCTACTAGTACTACAAAGTATACTACTAGTACAACAATGAAAGAGAAGGCGAGAGGGTTAAAAATGGAATACTTGGGTAGATGGTGACGGTCCGATCGTGGTAGATTGTGTGACCATGCTGCACATCAGTGGTACCATGGGTAACGACTGCTAAGATTGTTGATCCCAATATGCCAAAGTCAGCTACAAGGTTCCAGGTTAGACTGAATCGCGGATGCAAATGCACATCCAGGATCGGCGATCTTATTTTGATCGGGGGATGACTGGTCCCTGCAAAATAATGGAGTACCGTTAGGGATGCAAATGATGGTTTGTGCATTCCGTTTGTAATCTCCCGTACCGTAGGATGGAAACCAGATGAAACAAGTCCCCTGGCTTGTCACCGCGAAGATGCGGCCTAGATGGTGCACGACATCTTCGAACGTGTAGGGGCACAAATCTGCCGCCGCCAACATGCGCCAGCCTCTGCCGTTACTGCCTGTTGCATTGATGGCAATCCTTATGTCGAACACCGCAATGAGATAGTAATCGTCGTAGCCGCGTCACTTTGTCGGCGGGTCCGCAATTGCTATCTTCTTCAATCTCATGTAGGCATCATCATACGTATTCAAGCCCAGCCAGTCCGGAAGGCCGATCCCAATGGTGGAGAAGGGTCTACCGGAACGGCCGCACTGCTGTGGATGTTGTGCAAAATGATGGTGGTATCCGGCCGGAGGTATGCAAGCCAATCTTCATTGGCACCGACCCAGACCTATATATAAGACGGTGGGCAGCAGAGAAATTACGGGATGGAAATGGAATAACTAAGCACTACATGATCAAACTCCATTACTGACCTGCTCATCGGACAAAATCTGACTACCTCTCAACGTCGGCAACTCTAGCGGAGTCAACGTGCAACCATGGCCAGGGAGCGGTGGACTGTTCGAACGATTGTCCCATAGAAGAGCCTTCTCCTCGAGGACGCATGGAAGACCAACAAGCATGGCCTTTTCCCAAGCCTGCTTAAGTAGCATCTTGAAAAAGTTGGTGCAGGAAGCACCGAGTCTTGCGGCGGTGAGGACGTCGGAGCGGCGTGCGATTTCTCCTAGAGGATCGTCGTCCAAGGTCTCCCAGCCCCGACGAGGAGGAGAACCGCCTGGCGAATCCATGGGAGCAGCGACGAACTGCCTTCTCTTCAGGGGGGAGGGGAACTGGCAAGGAGGAGATAAGAGCGTAGTAACCGCAGGGCCTCGTCCCTTCCAACTATAGATCGTTCCTCGGCGAAGGGGTGAGGCTATTATTTACTACTAGTACTAGCATTATGGAACGTTATGGGATTGCATTATACTGTAAATAATAGCACTAGTAAGAAATTTTTGGCACTAGGTAGTAGTTTTTGGCGTGGATTAAGAAATTTTGGGTATGTTTTTGCCATTTTTTGTACACGCCAACTAGTGTCAAAAAACGTCTTACATTATGTGACAGAGGAGTACGTACTCGTACTGTAGCAGTACTAGTACTACTTTTCTCAACTAGTAGTGCGATGTACTGTACTTCTAGTCTAGTCTAGTATAGTGCACCAGTTTTGAACTCTTGAATCTCAGGGCCAAGGAGCTACAGTTGGAAGTGGAGGGTACTACTGTTCTCTAGAACCATCGTTGTACTATCAATGCAGGGGAAGTACACCTGCGTAGAGGCCTAGTGGGTACTCTCGGTGCTCTATTCAGCCGCTCCTCTCACATAGCTGGCCTACTCAGCCACTCTCATGCACACACTAGCAGCCTATTTATCAGTGACGGTTACTGCAGGGGCAGAACATTTGAGTTATTTGATACAGTGAGACTAGGCTTTTCGCTTCCATTTGTGGAGGTGTAATGGATCTCGTCGAACTTTGTTAGTAGTTCCTTCTTTATGAATGAGATGAAGCAAAGCTTTTGCCTCCATTTAAAAAAACACGTCAAGAGGAATTTCTTTTATAGTAGAGCCGATAATGGAGTGAAGTCCATGCGTGCAACACCACAAGCTACAGAGTAGTAGTAGAGTACTTTATGTACAGAGCCATATTGCACAGTTCCCAATGCCCCGCCAGGCTTTTCCGGCTCCTTGGGCTTAATTGGGAGGCGCTAGTTTAAATATGCTACTAGCTGATGAGGAAGCTGCAAGCGAGGTGCGGCTAGGGCGAGCATGCGAGCCACGGGATGCTGGGAAGGAAAACCCGTTCATGTGGCTAGGCTGTCTACTGCACACAGATTGTGGGGCCGCACGTCCGTTTGACTTCAAAACTCAAACTACCCGTGTAAAATATTGGCTCGCAGCGAAGTGTAGTAGTACTCTTCTTTTTAAAAGGCCGCCATGCATTCGGCCGGGATCGAACCCACAAAATGAGGTATACACTCCTGCGACCACTAGTAGTACTCATTGGAGTACAACACAACCTAGAATCGCCTTTTGTCGCTAGTAGTACGTACATTGTTCCTTACAAGAAACCCCTAAGAGCATGGTTAATAGTATAGCCAGCTGCTGGCTATAAGCCAGTGCCATGTCATCTATAGCCCATCTTATAGCCAACATGTACAATAATAGATCAAAAGAGTGTACTACTTTTTTATTATGTGGCCCACTTCTCATTCTCACAAAGTGCCTAGGAGCACGTGCTAGAGCTGGCTCTTCATGAAGAGCCCGCTTACCTTCTCTCTCCTCTCCTCTTTCCTCCAACTAAGCAGAAATATACTAGTTTATTTCTTATAGCCGGCTGACTCAGCTCTATTGTACTTGCTCTAATAATGCAAGAAACCACTAAAATGCCAAGAAACTACTACCACTTGCATACGTGGAAGACTTAAGACAAGACTACCTTATCAACCATTGTACATGCTCTTACCAACAAAAATCCTCGAGTGACCTCCTACCTCCGGCTCGTCCACCTAGTCATCCTCGGCCATGGGACGCAGCTACTGCCGCCGGTAGAAGGCGAGGTCAAAACCGCCGGCGGTGCGGCCCATGTTGCGGCAGCTCGGATGCCAGCTTCGTCCGGCGCTCGCGGCCGCTAGCTAGCCAAGATAGCTTCATCCAGCTGCTCGTCTGCAAGGTTTGCTAGCTAGATTGGCACGGCAGCGCGGTGGCTTGCTCGCGCGCGTCGCGCTAAGGCCAGCCATCTGGCTCGAGCGAAGGCTAGTGCGGCGGCTTGCTCGCTCGTGAGTCACGCTCGGGCCAGCCTGCCAACCCGTGCGGAGGCCAGCGCGGCGTCCGGCTCGTCCGGCGGAGCGGCGGCCAACTCGCTCATCACCGGCGCCACCGACGAACACGCATCAGTACTGTTTGAAGTAATGTTCAGGGAAAATAATGATTTGAGGGGGAATAACATGATAGAAGGTCAGATGTGGGTCCCTCGTGTCAACGGTCAAACAAAATGTGTTGGTTTAAGCTGCCTCGTCTGTACGGACGTGTGGGCCAACCCTGTCATAAATGGGTTTAAACGAACCTAATCGGTAGGATTACTAGGTAGTTTTTGGCATGGATTAAGAAATTTTGGGTATGTTTTTGCTATTTTTTGTACAATAGATTCTTCCTAGGGCTGGTTAAAAGTGGTAGTTTTTTGTTAAATACTCTACATATTGTAAGTAGGAGTGAAAGTTAAGCTTTGGAAGCCAATAAGCAAGGCTAGTTACATAGTGCATATGTGTACATGATTGAAAGTAAATATCAACCATGCGTGACTAATATCTTGATGGAAAACTCGAAACTATGGAATACTCGGGAAAAATGCATGGTTGGAAATACTAGCAATGTTCATGTCTGTTGCAACGAATCATAATTAGAATAATACTTATTCATGAACTTGGTACAAAACACTCTAATTTTGATATACATATGTCACTAGAGATATATTATGTTTCAATTAGAATATATTCCTTGGGCTGTTTTGGTGAGGTCAGGGAGGGATGTGGTTGGTTTTAAGATACTAATTATGGGTTTTTCTGCAAATTGGTAGACAAGTGGGATGTTGGTGAGAAAAGGCAACAACTTACCTCACAATCGTTAGATGTAGATCTAATGGTCAGAAACAACCGATGGCAGACACACCAGCATCACCAACTTAGTCTTGTGTAGGAGTACTAGCAAGATCCGTGCATTGCACGGAACATCAAGATGCATTTTTTATAAAACACTTGTTGTGATTGACCCTTGCGGGAGTAATCCCATGTGTAAAAACTAATGATATCTCGAGAAATATGAGATAAGGTGAAGAGGAGTGGGGTGTGGTGGTGGTTGGTGGTCGGACTGAGCGGAGGCATGGGGATTGACGACGCCGGCAGCGGCCACCAGGCCAGTTTGTTCCAGAGGCTTCCTTTCTTAATTGCTCAACAATGAGGTGTGTTGGAGATAAGGATGAACGAGGGAAGGCCTTATCTGCAAATGTGGAGAGGGGTGCGGGTATCTTTTAGTTTAATTTCCATCTGTCAGATATAGATCAGACGGTCTATATTGCAAGATGGCACATGTACCATCATCACGAACTCGGTTTTTTATAAGAGAAGAAATATAAGTATGGAGATACAAACGTATTATCGATACTTGCTTCGGTAAACTAGCATCTACATTCTATTCAATGCCTCGGCATGTGGGGCCTTAGCACAATGACTTCTCGACTGTGTAAAACAAAGATTTTCCTATCGCTGACAAGGAGGGGGTGACGGCGGCGCGCTTTTTGGCTTTCTCTAGTCCTAGTAGTCATACTAGGTGGTCTAAGCACGTGTAGATTTATTCTTCTTCACGTCTCGTGTTCGCCGTACTACCACGACTGTTGATGAATAGACGGTAAGTTATTGACGGGGAAACCCTTGTTGAGCATGTTTGCGAGAGAGAGAGAGAGAGAGAGAGAGAGAGAGAGAGTGCGTGTGTGATATGTTAGAGACTGAGGCAATGATAACAGATTCTTTGTGTCTATGTGTGTGGAGGATAGAGAGAGACATGTACATGGGGCTTTGTGTTGTGTAACATGGAGACACATATACATAATTAGAGAGTGAGTGTGTGAGATACACATGCGGACATGAGGAGAGATGAGGATCCAGATAAATGGGTGTTTGTGCGTGTCTGTGTGTGTTCGTGCACGCGTTTGTGTGTGAGAGGGAGAGAGTGTATGTGGAGTAGAGAGACCACTGATGATGTAAACCTAGTATAAGGGAAGGGGGAATGGTGTGACATGTGTAGTAGCGAGATAGCACGGGTGCGGGCGGGGGGAGCAGACTATTTGGAAGAGACATCGAGTGTGTGTGTGGGAGAGGGGT